>NW_026267329.1:374072-379405 GCF_000697945.3 Frankliniella occidentalis | reverse complement strand
CTCAGACCCACTCAGGGGTGGTTGCCAGGATTTGCACCAACCGTTTCGTTGACCAGAAGTTACAACAATAATACCCTGAAAATTTCAAACCTCTAGCTCACGTCCTTCTTGGGAAACGGACAGACAGACAGACAGACAGACAGACAGACACAGAGGCGATGGCATAAGCCCGCTTATATAGCTTTTAAGCAAAAGAGCGGGCTAAAAAGAGGGCCTATGATCTAGCCCTCTCCCTTATATAGGGTATTCCGCTACAACAATCGGAACCTAAAGAAGAAAAGCGCCCATTCTGTTTCCTCCTGAACGCTGATTGGGCAAAGATGGCGTGGCTGTGGCGGTCAGCCATGAGCGCGCAGAGGGAAACAGATCGAGCAGTCATACTTTTCTTCATTAGGTTCCGGTTGGCTTGCAGCGGAATACCCTATAGTGTATTTCGACTAACGGAGGAAGAAGAATAGCGGGTAGAACATAAAGGACCCTGATTGGCCGAACGCCTACCCCCACTACCGGCGTGACGTAGAGGCGGGAAGCGCTCGGCCAATCGGTAACGTTTATGTTCTACCCGCTGTTCTTCTTCCTCCGTTAGTCGAAATACACTATTGTAAAATGTTTAACATGCAACCTGGCAACCTAGGGTCGTGGAGGTTGATGAGAGGGGAACACTCCACTTCACTGACCGAAATGTTACATGCTGTTCATAGCACACGATAACTCTAGCACAAATTAAGCTAGCGATCTGAACATATCTGGGTCGTTTTGTACCATGAAAGGCGTCCAATAGACCATTTCAGTATCAGTGGCAAGAAGAAGAAACGAATAGCTGAAACAGGACACAGTAAGGCGAGGGGCGAAGACGGACGGAGGGTGGAGGGCAATAAGAATACAGTTCTTTTACGGTTTGTTATTCTTTTCTTCTTATTATTACCTTATATGGCGTGGTCTATTTAAGGGAATGCTAAATGAAACAAGCAGGCCTGCCCTTCCGCCAAACGGAGTTCCCAGCTCCGCTTCGCTCCGCCGGCAACTCCGTTCGGCAGGGGCCGGGCCTACTTGGCCTGCCGGCGGCGATGGTCGGGCCTGCGGCCCGACCATTTCAGCCTCGCGGTTTGCTGAAGAACATACTCGAAGATGTAGCGGGCCTTCAGCTCGCTAAAACCCGTCGTCTTTAAGACTTGCTCTGTTGACATAAGAAAGCGATGATGTAACGGTGAAGCACCGTGACTACAACCCACCCTTCTACTTAGAAAACGTTTTTTTGGTGAGGGGTACAGTTTCTTTCGTATTTTGCGATTTTAGGCCTTCTTCTACAACTTACTGTTCACCGCAGCAATTTTTAGTTATTTTCGTCAAAAAAGACCCTCCGGCGCCCAAACGGTTAGATAGAGCCAAACGGACGAACTTCTTGCCCAAAGGGCTCTACTTTGACGAGTTACCCCTTAGAAGAACATAAAAAATTATAAATTTTTGAGGGGATTTCTGAACCTTGGATGCCCCTATCCACACCCTTAGGGTTGGTTGGCAGGATTTGCCGTAGGCGTTTCGTTCTCTAGGAGTGAACCTCAAGACACCCTCAAAATTTCAAGTCTCTAGCACGTCTTCCTCTAGTGGAACAGACACAGACAGACACAAACGAGGTCGTTTGCATAAGCCCGTTGGATAGCTTTTTCAAAGCAGAAGGGCTGGCTAAAAATGATCTTTACAAGAAATTCAAAAACAACGGGTCGCCACAACTGCTTTTTGTTTTAAAACTTTTTTAACGTTATTAAAAGATTATTCATGAGAGTAGGTTTTCATGAGGGAAATTCGTATCGTTTAGACCAGGGGTCGCAAACTCGTGTCTCGCTGCGAGCCGCGAGCGGCGAGCGGCGCATCTCACCACCAAAGCCTTGCTGGTCGCGCGCTTTTGCTTAATAAAATGTGAAGGGGCGCGTTTCTCAGTAGAAATCAAAGTAGAGTGCGAGCGGCCTTTTGTGTCTGTATTCACGGTAACTCGAGTACGGATTGAACCGCAAGGGGAAAATCACTTTGGTTCGTAGCGTACGGGCTATTTCGTGGTATTTATCCTGCCATTTCGGCTATCTCTCCTGCCATTTCGGTTTATTCTTGCCTATTTCGGGTTATTTCAGGGTATTTCGCGGTATTTCAGGGTATTTCAGAGTATTTCCGGGGTCTTTCGCGACTATTTCACCGACTATTTCGCGTCTATTCCGCCTTTATTTTGGACTATTTACGGGGAAGGTGTACGAACTATTTCGCTAGTGAATTCCCCCTCGGATTGAACTAGCGACCTGAAACCCTCAGGGTTGTTTTGAGTCATTAAAATACAGATCACGTCAGCATTCTAGCTCAAAAATTGACCTGTCAAAAATTCTAAGGCAAGCAGCCCAAAACATATCTTTTAGTAATATATATTCTCTGTATCTTTTAGAAGTAACTCGGAAAAGTAAATTTCGAAGGACCAAATTTCATCCGTCTGGCTATATCTCGAACCGTTTGGCCGCCAGACGGAGTATCCCACACGAAAATGACCCCAAAACCGATTAATGTTCTTTCTCAGGTATTTGATAGTCTCCTTTGGGGTACATCGTCAAAATGAAACACACTGTGGACCAAAATTTGTGACATATGACTTCTGGGGCCGATGGGTTCTAAATAACTCTGCCTTTGGGCCGATTCAGGGGTTAAGTGTCAGCGCCGCAGGCCTAGGTAGATGTATGCCAGACGCGTCTCGCGAGATATTGCGAAGCCTGTTACGCGAGACGTGGTGCGGCGGGCTGGGTGTCCCGGCCAAGTTAAATTGCCTATTTACTGGCTGCAGTGGCTGCAGGCGCGGGGCGGATGGCGGAGCTCCCCCAGCGCCCGCCGCGCCTCCAGCCCCTGTAGCTAGTGCAAAGGCAACCCAACGTTCTGGCATGGCTAAGCCTGGACACCCGGCACACCTTCCTAGTAGACCGGGAGAGGGCACAAACTTAACTAGGCATTGTTATAGACAAAGAGGCTGATCCCTGGTCGCGGAAGCGATGTGCGTTTGCGTTGTTTTGTGATTTTGTTATGTTGGCAATTACTTATCATGGATAAGTTATTTTCAACTTCTCTCCTCCTTAGCTTTTTTTTGTACCCATTTTGCCCATTTCCTCGACGCCGCTCCTCGCGCGTACGAAAGATACCTCAGTTCAATCATGCCGTTCTCATGCGCAGGCTTGCCAACGCACAGACTGCAACATAAGGCGTTTTAGAAGCTAGCGCTCATTTTAACCTTGACGTCAGTTATCTTTCCAACGGTAATAATTGCTCCAGAATTAGTTTCGCAGCAATTTTTTGTACTCATCAGAAAAACATATCTTTGACTCACATTAACCCTATAAACTTTACCATTGGGAAGGTTGGATCCCCATAAGTTGGGCCGTGATCTCCCAAACTCATGGGGGCTACTCGACTCGATTGTTAAGGCTTCGCCTCTTATTTTTATTCAGATTCTTTATTTCTAATTGCTTTAAGGCTCAGCCATTTAAACAGTATCCCGCCGTTATTTAAATTAACAAAAACGACCGAAAACCACGGAAATGAACGAGAATCACGACGGGAAACAATGGGAATCATGGATTCCGGGAATCACTTGAATTCGAAGTTATTGCCCCCTCGTTCGCCAGTATGAATAACTTAGTAACCATGAATGAAAATTTTCCTAAGCTTTTAGTGTGTACACTTTTGCGTAGCTATTCACCCCTCGACATCAGCTGTAGACCACTACCGTGGCCCCAAAGTGAATTCATTCATTCATAGCCTACATGGAGACATGAGAGTACTGCTTCATGGAAAGAAACGTCCCTGCTGGTGTACGTGGCAGAACATTTTGCCAGTTTTCTGGGCGATGCGACCACTTATCATGACGCGGAGGGTATCGTTCCTTCAAGTGGTGTCTTTTCTAGGACCCTTCAAAATTAGAACTTCCTCCGACCAGTCGAAGTTCAGAAAACACCGTGAAACGGCGCTACAGCGCTGATTCGTCCACCTGCTACCGCGGTCAGGGTGGCGGAGCGTAGCTGCGAAATTTTAAAATCACCATAAAAACGGTGGAAATGTGAAAAAAGTGCACATCGTGGAATGAAGGCCCTCCGTATATGATGAGACGAATCGTCCTCTGGGCCTTTACACGCTGTCGCTTGATCACAAACGGGATTTTGGACTTTCCGCGGCGACGCTTCGCCACCCCGACCGCGGCAGCAGGTGGCCGAATCAGTACTGCAGCGCAGTTCCTAAGCGTGTTACAAACTATGGCTGGTCGGAGGAATTTCCAATTTTGAAGGGTCATAGAAAAGACATCTCTCGAGTGGAGGAGACCCTCCGCGCCATTATAAGTAGCCGCGTTGCATAGAAATCTGGTAAAATGTTCAGCCATGTACAGCAGCAGGGGCTTTTCGTTGCCTCTCCATATAGCACTACTCTCACAATGGAGACACGTGTTGTAACGTAATTTCTCTCTCAGTATGTAAGAACAATATCTCTGCCAAAAGAATTCTAACTCTACTCCCGGTATGCGTGAAGCGTTTTCAGATCACATTTAATAATGTGGTCTTTTCGGATTTTTCTAGTGTGCGGACCTCTACAGCTGCCAGCCGCCTGATGAGCGGCTGGTTGTTCCAGAGGACGTTGTGCTCGTGTTTGGAAACACTGGCGCGGGTAAATCAACATTGACCAAGCTGCTCACGCACGAAGACGCTGACATGGAGTCGTTGTACGTCGACAATCAATATCTGATCAAGGGTGACCGCATTGGCAGTACCATAGCATCTGTCACGAGGGTAAAGTACACTTCAGCGTTATACTTTTCCGGCTAACATCAGTATGATTAATTTTGAAATGTCATTGGTGTCAAACCCATCCCTCATTAAACGGTCCCTGCAGGACCAAGTGATCGCACTGTCGGTTAAGGGGGCAGACCTGTGAAATGTAAGGGTTTGCAAGAATCGTCAGTACATAAAAAGAACACGCCGCATCGATTTAGGATTAAAGGTGCATTAAGAGCATGGATGGACGCTAATTTTGCCGTTGGCGCCAGTGCGCGCACTCTCCAGGACCATGCCGATCTTCGCATTTAACTAGACGATGAAGTCCTTCTCGGTGTGCACGATTGTAGCGCAACGGATGGGTCTGCGACGGTCAAAACAATTGCTAGTTACTCTTAAAAGATGCCGATAGTGGTTGACCTGGGGATTTTTCAAATTTCGAAATGGGAGTATTTGAAAAAATCAAAATGGACAAAACAAACTTTCAATTTTTTTCGTATTTCAGCTATATATTTTTTTCGAGGCTTCTTCCATCTAAATTACAAA
>NW_026267329.1:362797-374022 GCF_000697945.3 Frankliniella occidentalis | reverse complement strand
TGCCTCTGCGTGTGTTTTCGATCGCTAATGAGCGCAGCAGCGACCGGCCGGGCGCGGACATATCAGCAGCCATATTCACCCTTTCGTTTTGGGAATGAACCTCTCAGCTCAGCGAGCCTAGTGAAGGGTTTGGGCCACCACCAAATTCTAAACTGACACGACCCTGACGACTTTTTAGGGAGTCACTGTAAAACTTGCTAAATTTCGGTTACAAAAAAAAACAAAAAAAAAAACAACAGGTCAACCACTAGCGGAATCTTTTAAGAGTAAGTAGCAATTTTGTTGACAGTCGCAGACCAATCCGTTGCAGCACAATCGTGCACACCGAAAAGGACTGCATCGTCCAGTTGGAGGAGAAGATGGGCATGTTCCTGGAGAGTGCGCGCACCCGCACCAACGGCAAAATTAGCGTCCCGTCCATGTATGTTCTTTATACTCATTTAATCCTAAATTGTTGCGGCGTCTAGTTTTTACGTGGTGACTTTTTTCCCAAACCCTTCAATTCACAGGTCTGCCCCCTTAAGGGATCTGGGGATGGATGAATGGATGAAAATCTAATGTACTCAATTTGGCAGAGATGAATTTTTGTGTGGGGCCTAATAATTTAATTTCAGCTCAAATTCGGTAACTTTACAAATTACCAGACGTACGAGAGAGAAGACCTACCTAAATATTGAAATTGAAATAATCGCTTTTAGGAATATACTTGAAAATCTGCAAAACAAAATCCTCGACCAACCCACCAATAACCCCTTACCTAATATAAACTGGGAAGTCTCAATCAAAAAAAAACATTTACGACTAGAAATATACGCGACTATAAATAATTCGCAACTATAAATATTTATGACTTGAAATATCGAATCATCGCAGAAATGTGTTCAAAAAATTCGTTTGCTTCAATTCATACACATTTAAGATTCAAATCCAGTTAGTGTGCCTCTGAAAATCTTAACTTATCTTAAAAAGTTTCCTGCTTGCACGCACGATTTAATGTACAGTGCTTGACAAATCGAGATGACAATTAGTTTTTATTTTTTAGTACAGTAATCTCTTTAGAATGAACTAGGATGAAAAATTTCCGATAAGGAATACGAATTTTAGATCAATAACTCACCTTATTTTTTTGAAATCCACAAGTGCTCGTGCCCCCTTAGAATATTAAACTGTAATTTTACGAGGCACTCCATGGAAAAGGATCCCATAAAATATTCAACCATTTTTAATAGTTTCGGTTTAGCAACTTTGAAACAACTCAACTGCCCGATAGAAGTTTTTTACACAAATTCAAGTTGTGCCATTTTGAATGCTAAAGAAACAAGATATTTGTCCTTTTGTGCACTCTAAATGTAAAGGGACAATTTGTCCCTAGAAATGGAATGGATTCGTGCACATCCAGAAAGAATGCAATTTCGTTCCTTAATTTGGACAAATTTGTGTAAAGCCTCACACAATTTGTCTAGTTTTAGAAACAAAAGTGCATCCTTTCTGGATGTGCACGAATCCGTTCCATTTCTACGGATAAAATTGTCCCTTTACATTTAGAGTGTGTGGGAAGAAATGTATGTCTTTTTCTGATTTCGGCATCCTTCACCCTTTCTAATCAATACTCTACAGGTCCCTCAGCTGATCACTGACAATGCCACGGGCACTCATTACTACGACTGCCCGGGCTTCGAGGATACGAGGGGCTCTTGCGTGGAGCTCTCTACCACGTACTACATGAAGGATTTAACGCGCCACGCCCGCCGAGTCAAGGTAAGTTTTTAACGAATAATTTGTGTGTTCATCTTTAAAATGCCAGATTAAAGCAATCTGGTTAAGGAAAACTAATCTTTTACATATTATACAAATATTTGGCTTATTCGCATTTCAATTCTGCTCCCGCCATTCTGCTTTGATTTGAAACTGCTATAGAGTGTGCTTACTAAATAAACGATCTCATGTTTGTTCGTCCCTTGTCCGTGTAGCAGCAAGTAGTAAACCTTCAGGTCTGACATTTTCAGGATACCCTGGCGGTACTTAAACGCTTTGTAACAACTGATCAAATTGTCAGTTGGTCCAATTATATGTGTTTCTCTTAGTTTTTGAGCTGCGCAACCCGAACTGTGAACTTTGATGTGCTGTTTTGGAGTATTGGGTCGTCCCACGACAGTGCGTGCGACGAGAAGACACGAAACTGATCTTTTTATTGGCGCAAGCAGGTGTCAAAATTTGTGATATACTTTGAGGGTCATCTTATCTTCAAAGTTCCCCCTTTTCCCTCAGAATGAGACATTGCTTTATCCGCGAGGTGCATCATTCATGCACATAAATGCAGTTTTCTGTACACTAGCTCAAAGTGCAAGTTATGTTATTCACACTCCACCAACCCGCTGTACTTATTCGCACTAAGCATTCCCTCTTCACTGCAAACAGCCCGTGTATCCTCAGTCTGGTCTTGACCATTAAGTGTCCTACATTAAATTTAGTGATTCCCAATATCCACATTATACTACACTACAACACAAGTGATATTACGTACGATTTGTGTTGAAAAAAACGCACTAAAACTAAAACCCTCGTTAATAATACGCACAGTACAAACCTAAACCTGGCCTAAATTGGAAATATAGGAATAAAGCGATTCAAAAGCCATTTGAAGAAATCCCCTTAAGCATTTAGTGTGAATCTCGTGCATACAGGTGCTGCTACTGGCGCCGCACTACGCTGTCACTAAGGGCAAGGACCGAATCGACTTCATCAAGATGCTGCTGCATTCCGCAAGAATTCTACGCGCAGAAGGCAAGTTTGATGCGTCCGTCGCGCTCGTCGTCACCAAGGTGGACGCCTACGTCAAGCGCCGTGGGCAGTTCGTCGTCGTGGCCGACGACATGGTCAAGCAGGCCGTGGCGAGCTTCCTGCACGACGAGGTGCTCTCATTCCTCGCGGGCAAGATAAACACAGCGGTGCTGCCCGGGGACGTGGAGGACTACCGGCGAGCGGTCGCGCTCGTGGAAAGTTTTCTCTATCAGGACGACACGTAAGTTCGCTCTGACGTTAGTACCTCACAAACAGCAGTGTTTGTATTAGGAAGAATCCGGTTTCCAGAATCGTAGAAACGCAGCCATCTTACAAACGCTTTTTCTTCTTACTACGAAGAGCCCCGGTTCCTAATGTGAAGTGCCTGGTTTGTAATACCAACCAGGCTCTTCGTAATACATACAATTTGTTTGTAAATACAAATGTTCCAAATTCCTTGTACGTGACGAAGAGCAGTTGTTCCTCGAGCTGTTCGTGAGGAACGGTCTATATCTTTACAGTCTGGCTCGGTCTGGCCCGTACATAAAATATACCGGACGGGCCGTATGCAAACTGTACTTAATAACACAATTTTTAACAGTAAACATTGTAATATTTATTTTAAATGAAATAGTCCACAGGGCTTACAGGGAAGAGTATTTAGGTGTAAATCTACTAATTCGCAGAAACAAGGAATATTTGAAGGTCTACATATAGAAGTCGGACGCCACTCGCCAATTTTCCTCAGCCTCATAATCAGCTGGTGTTTACTTTAGCAGTAGACTGTCCTGCTTTTTGTCCCAAATATCAATACAATACATCCCATACTGTATTGGGGTTGTTCTCGTTTTGTGGTTAAAGAAAAATATCAAGTGCCATCCCACTTCTTCATAATTAAAGTTAAATTTTCTGAGTTTCAGTAAAATGTGAGATTTACACTGACGGTTTCGTGGCTTCTTAAGTTGTCGTGGTCACTTGGGCTGCCAGAAAACTTGAGGAAGCGACGTTGCCTGTTTGAGTGTATTCTGTGTATTTTAGCTCTGTGGGCTAGTTTTTCTTTTTTAAAGCAGGAGGACGGACTTACAAAATGAAAAATACTTGTTCGGGCTTGAAAAAAAAACTACTAAACGATTTACGACGCGCCCGCGTGCAACAAGATTCTATTCGTTTCGCTGTCCTAAAAAACTAACCTACACTGATAAATTAAGTGTTCAACTGCTCAACAAGTGTCCAACTGCAAGTTAAATACTTGCAAGTGTTCAACTCTGCAGTCGTGCACTTAAGTGTTCAACTCGGTAGGTGTGCACTTGCAAGTGTACAAGAACTCGGTTGAACACTTCCTTAGATTTAATGGTCACTGTGTAGGAACTGCTAAACCGAGCAGTTGCACACTTGCCAGTGCACACCTATCGAGTTGAACACTTGCAAGTATTCAACTTGCAGTTGCACACTTGCTAGTATTTAACTTGCAGTTGTACACTTACAAGTATTGAGCAATTAAACACTTAGTTTATCAGTGTATATGTTTTTCGGTGCTCTCTCCAGCGCTGCCTTCTTTTAATCATGAGTTTGCTAATATTAATAGTAGAAAATAACTAGGTAGATGTACGCCAGACCACGTCTCGCGTAACAAGCTTCGCGATATCTCACGAAACACTGTTACGCTGCGACGCGCCTGGCATACATCTACCTAGGCCTGCGGCGCTGACACCCGAGTTGGGCAAAAGGCAGAGTCGTTGATAGGCCTTCGGCTCCAAAGGAAACAACTTTTACCCCCATGATTTTATTTTGACGAGTTGCCCCACCAGAGACCATCAAATATCTGAGAAACAACATTTAAATGGTTTGGGGTCATTTTCGTGTGAAAATCGCCCTCTGGCGACTTGACGGTGAGAGATAGAGCCAAACAGACAAAATTTTGGCCCATAGGGTTCTACTTTGACGAGTTACGACTTAGAAGGCAATAAAAAAAATAAAAGTAATATTTTGGGGCTTTCGTTTTTGATTTTTTGACAGGTCAATTTTTAAGCTAGAGGGCTCAAAATCAATACAGTTCTTGCTTTTTATGCTACAAAGCTACGCTAAAAATGTCAGGTACCTAGCTCAACTCGTTCTCGAGTTATCGTGTTTACAAACAGACAGACAGACACAGAGACAGACATACAGGAAACTTTTTGATCACCACTGGAGTAATAGGCTTCGCTATCGCTCATCCAACTCGGTAGATGTACGCCAGACCACGTCTCGCGTAACAGGCTTCGCGATATCTCACGAAACACTGTTACTCTGCGACGCACCTCTCATACATCTACCTAAGCCTGCGGCGCTGACACCCGAGTCGGATAAAAGGCAGAGTCGTAGATAACCTTTGGCTGCAAAAGACACAAATTTTACCCCCAGGATTTTGTTTTGACGAGTTGCCCCACCAGAGACTGTCAAATATCTGAGAAACAACATTAAAATGGTTTAGGGTCATTTTCGTGTGGATATCGCCCTGTGGCGACCAAACGGTTAGAGATAGAGCCAAACGGACAAAATTTTGGCCCTACGGGCTCTACTCTCACGAGTTACGTCTTAGAATGATGTTAAAAAAATAAAAATAGAAATAATATTTTGGGGTTTTCGTTTTTTTTCTTCTGACAGGTCAATTTTCAAGCTAGGGGGCTCAAAATCAATACCGTTCTTGCTTTTTATGCTACAAAGCTACGCTAAAAATTTCAGGTACCTAGCTCAACCCGTTCTCGAGTTATCGTGTTTACAGACAAACAGACAGACAGACGGACAGACACACAGACAGACAGACACGAAACTTTTTGATCATCACTGGAGTAATAGGCTTCGCTATCGCTCAGCCAATTAAATGAGTAGCGTTCATAAAAGTACTCTTCCATTTCTCAGGCTCAATTACATTCGTATTGGCATCTTTCGGGCTCCAGATGAAGAAGGCCTTCTCAGCAATATTCAAATTATGGAGGACAGCCGAAAACAGCTTCTTGAATTAGTCCACAAGAAATTGAGGTGTGTATACTGTACGCGTATTCATTTCCTTCAAACGGAAAAGCGTAGAAGGAGACAAAAATAAGAATTTGCCCATATGTTTAGAAATGACACAATTTCATGATGATTTTTGTAATAATACCCGAAAAGTCTCTAATTTTTTTTCGTGGACTTCGTCGAAATCTGAAGAGTTTTCCTCACCTAGGGAGTTTCTCAAAGTTTCCTTTTCCCTCACCCAGAAAATGATTAGCAAAGGCAACCAGCTTTTGGTTGATTCAGGGAGTATCATAAAATATGATGACAAGAATATGACAACAATGACAACGTGATGGAAACCAAATTTTTGTTTTTCACAACCACGATGATGTTGTAAATCAACCATATTTTAGGGTGCTCCCTGAATCAACCATCCAATGTCACATTAGCTAGTCAAAATGAGACATCATTTTTACCTTGAACTTATAGAAGGCAATTTAGATCAGCTTGATTTTTTTCTAGTTACTCGGAGGTGAAGCCTAACGACTTCGGCTTCTCCGTGTCCGAGCGCACCAAGTTATTCGCCCATATACGATCTCGGGACTTGGAGGTTGCAATCGACGGCAAACTCTCGGTGCTCGGCCGAACGTGTTCGGAAGCCGGCTCACTTCAGTCGTATGACCCCACGGACATTCCAGCCACATTGGAGCGTTTCACTAACTTTAGTAAAGAGGTTAGTATTGAGCTGAAATGCAATGGATTTTTAATGGGTACAGTGGACTCTCACTAACTGTTGACGCGACAGATAGCGAGGTAAGGGTACTGTACGTGCGCTGCTGCCGTGCTGCTCCGCTCTCCACTCCTCCAGCAGAACGCGCTATTTTTCTATAGCTATTTCTCTCGTACACGGCAGTTAGTGAGGCGACCGGACTGACTGCATGACGCGAGAAATGGGTGACTCCAGTTCGCTATGAACAAGCAGTCGTGATAACCCTTTTTGGAGTTGATGACACACAGCTATTGGCAAACAGTTTCCGTAGCGAGGCGTAGGCGGTGTGCCTACCCTGTCAGGCGCCGGGCCGTTGGCTTGGGCGGGGCGCAGGCGCGAAGAAGAGGGGGGGGGGATAGTGGTTCGGGTGAAATGTGAAAAGGTAACTATTGTTCCGGGTTCCTCTTTACAAAAGAAATTGAAAATGTTTTATGCCCAAAGACGATTGGAATCGAAATGGCAGAGATATTCCCCACCAAGTTCACACTTTGGCCGTTTTGGCACATTTTGTCAGTTTGGAGACCAATAACTTTGCCGTTTCGACTCTGATCGGCTATGAGCATGAGACATTTTCTCTTTAATATTGCAAGAGGAAACCAAATCTGAAATAACGTTTTCAATTTGATGTCTTTAAAATAAAAAATTAAAAAATCATTGAAACACAAAATAAAGGTGTCCACTCAGAATGGCTAGAAGTCACTTTATCTTAAAATAGGCAATTTTACAAGGTTTATTAAACTTGCAGATTATTTTCACAGCGGCAATATACTTGCAAGCGACCGAACAATATTAGAGTCACAATCGCAACTTAGGAAAAGGATAAGACGTTCACAATTAGAAAGAGATATACAATTGTATTTCATGGACTAGATCTTTCTAGTCAAATTATTTTTAATTATGCCATAATGAAACGGTTAGAGAATTGAAACTACATTCTATGGTAAGATATACTACATAACTTTCGGTTTCTGTATACTTAAAGGGCTCCAGAACACAGGGGCTCATGTCGTATATGGCTAGAATCGCTGGAACAGGCTGGTTCTGACCCTACCAATCCTATTTGGCGCTCTGAAGTACTTATCGAGTAATTTAACTGTGAAGATGTGATTCCAACCTAAAACCAACTTCTAAAAATGACGCTTACGAACAGTCCGCACGGTGTTTGTTCGGGCTGTGGTATCCAAACATCCTGTTTTTCGTCGGGGGCACTGTGTCATTCGGTTTCACATTATATTCAGCGCCGTTGCTGAGATTTCACTGTTCTCAAGATGCCTTCTGCTTGCCCAATATTGCGGCGGCTTGTCTTATATTATTTCTCTATTCTGGAACAGGTTTACTATGACCCAAGTTAAATACATTGTTTGCTTTTATTTCTAAGCTCTGTAGCATCTCCAAGACACAAGTGCATCCAGAAAAAAGATTTCTTAGATCAAGTCAAATTGGCTTGAAATAAGAAAATTTCCACCTCGGCTGAACCAAACCCAAAAAAGGGTCCGATCAAGAAAAACCTAGGCTTCATTTACTTAGATTGGATCAAAACGAACACTGCTTGGTTCAAGGCAAATTTATATTGCAAGCCAAGAATACAAATTCTCACTTCAAGAAATTCGGCTTGATTCTTGCATATATTATTTCTAACCAAATATTTACGCTGTTCGTTTGGGAGACAGAGTTGCGCTTGGTTATCCCCAGATTTTTTCCTAGAATACTTAGGCATTGGCAAGGCATTCTTAATCCAAGAATATTTTCTTGGTATACGCAAGAATGCTATCGGCTTGTTTTCATACGGTGCGCAGAGCAACACGAGAGTCAAAAAGTCAGTAGGGGGCCGACCGGACTCGAACCCACGCCCCGTCCGTCTGAGCCAGCGCCTCAGCCCACTGAGCTATCGCTTCGACAACGGAGCGCGCCAGTCCAGCGCACTGTTGGTAGTAGCAGCTGGACTGTATCCGAATCATCCGAATCAGGTTGGCAGAGAGCGGCGGTCCCGTCACCTGTCGTATCCACTGGATAGTGAGCCGGGTCCGGCAGGGGTTCGATCCCAGGCCGGAGCGCAACCAGTTTCTCCAAATCAGTGCCTCAGGAGTTGTGAACGGCCTAAAAGGGGATGGACTAAGTTTCTGGAAACTTGGGAAAGGGAGACAACTGAGTTACCGTTTTGTCAGAAAATATAATTCCCGATAATTCCACAACGCCTAGGCAAGTAATCGAGAGAGAGGGAGCGGAGGAGTCCGATTCGGGTCGGGTCCCAGCCGAAGAAGCCGAAGCGATCCTGAGAACGTGCACCACGTACACGAACACGGCGGGCGGGAAAACGTGGGTTTGGCTTCAACCAAGACTAGCCGATGCTTGCGCTACGCCTAGCTTGAATCTAGACAGAGATTCTTGTTGTGAGCTAAAAACGTCTTGATTGAAACTGTACACAATTCAAGCACTCGGCTAGGCTTAATTCAAGAATTCATTTTTCTGGGTGTGCGTAAACAATATATCAAAAGATAAAGACATGTTAACATAAAGCTGCATTCAGTTAGGAGAGCGTAAGTCGAGAGCTACACGCGAGAGCTAATGCGAAAGCCGAGAGCGAAAGGGCGCTGTCCACGCCAACTCGGCAACAAGTGACCCAGTGGGAATTTCGATTGTTCTACGGTAATCGATTCTACTTCAGGTCCCCATGACCCCGAAGGAATTTTGTCGATATCTCAACTGGGGTAGGTTGGGGGGCAGATTAAATTTCTAGCCCCCACCCCCCTCTAATTCACTATTTCCGCCCGTGCGCCGGACTGGGCGCGTGCAGCGCAATCAAATTTTGCCAGTGGGTAGCACTAAACAAAACCCTTCGAGGACGGAAGGGTGCAAACAAAAATATTTGCCGCTTTCAGAATAAATTAGATATTTCGAAACCAAAACGTCAACTCTCTTGTTGATGAGTAGACTGCACTTACGTATGTACTTTGAGTGTGGGCACCATGACTAACTAGGTGCTCAGCCTCATCTTGACCAATTAGCTCTCCAGATGGGGAATGAAGCAAGTCATAAATGCAGGCGGGTCCTTCTAAATACTCTATTGGCATTCATGTTGCCTGCTTCCCCCACATGAATACCTTGCACCAACAATCTGTCATCGACTACTGCTTGAACATTGTAGCTGTAGCTATGAGGCCTGTTAAGGGGGGACCTTTCGTAAAAACAAGTTGTCCGATTTCGATGAGATTTTATACGGCTGTTCTGTACCACAACATGAGTGTAAATATAAAATTTTAGCTCTCTAACTCAAATAGAAGCTGAGGTATTGAACGTTAAAATTGGCCAAAACAGCCTCCACTATTGTAACTCTCATTGGACTCACAAAAGTCAGATCGGTCATCCACGACCAGAATTCTAGAGGGGAAGGATGCCCGGAGACCATATGGTCCCTGAGATTTATGTCATGACAAAAGAAATTGTCCAAAACTGTGTTCAAAAATGGCCCAATTTTCAGTTGCCCAAAACAAGGAGTGGATGAGACCTTTCCGGTTTCTGACCGACCATATGGCCTGCGTGAATCCTTCCTCTGCTCAGGGGTGTTTTTATTTTCGCTCTGCGATAAGTACTTTCGGAGCGAGAGTTACAATAAAAAGAGTCGTTTTTGAGGGCATTTTGGGAAATTCAAAACTCGCGGTGCGTCTGGCCGCGGCCGACTGGTGGCGCGGTGACAAACAGCGGTACTGCGTCGGGACGGGCTGCGGACGGTGGTCACTGTGATGGGTTTACGACGGCTGACGACAAACAATAGCCCTGTCGCTGCAGCAAACCCGGGCGACCTGTGCAGCGCGGCGAGGACGGGCCTGCTCCGGGCTCTGGGGCCCTGGGCTGGGCCTCGGCTCAGGCTCGAGGCCTCATCCCGGCTGCTGTGACAGAGGGTTTGCATGATTCAAATTGTCTCCTTCATTTATTGTAACTCTCATTCCGAAAGTTTTTATCACACAGCGAAAATAAAAACACCCATGAGCAGAGGAAAGATGCGCGCAGGCCATATGGTCGGTCCGAAAGCGGAAGGGTCTCATCCACTCCCTGTTTTTGCCAACTTAAAATTGGGCCTATTTTGAACACCGTTTTGGACAACTTCTTATGTCATGGCATACATTTCAGGGACCATATGCTCTTCGGACATCCAATCCCTCTAGGATTCTGGTCGTACATAGCCGATGTGACTTTTGTGAGTCCAATGAGAGTTATAATAAGTGTTATAATAGCAGATGATGTTTTCTACTTTGAAAGATACTGGTACAAACCCTTATATTACTGGAACCGGCTCAACCTCCTCTACATGATTCTATTCCCAAAAAAGTTCTTAATTTGATATTTGAACAAGGTGTTCGGCCCGTGCGATGGGTTTACTTGTAGACAATTGTGCTCCCGGAGCTCGTCCTATTGTATGACTGACAGGTCGCCGCGCGCCGCCCGCCCCTTCCCCCGCCCCGCCGCCGGTAATCCCTGCCCAGCGGTCCTCGGCAGGTATACCCTGCGCAAAACAATTCGGCACCACAAAAGTCGAGGAAATGCACCCAAAGCCTATCTTTGCAATGCATTCGGAAATTACCACAAGTCAGCGTTGGGTTTTTGGAAGTGTACCGAAACTAGCACTATCTCTCGGACGATGCGTGAACTTTTTGCGGAAAAACGGCAATACACCTTGACGATAACCGGAGCGCCGATACTCCCC
>NW_026267329.1:349594-351727 GCF_000697945.3 Frankliniella occidentalis | reverse complement strand
CACGCCCCCCCCCCCTCCCCCACATACACAGACGCACACTCGGCGCTGGGGCCGCACTTCACAACTTGCACATTGAATCCGTAAAGCACCTGAGCACTGATATTACGTTGACGTCTCTCCACGCACACAGACACACACACACACGCACGCGCACACACACACGCATGCACGCACACACACGGCCGAGTCACGCGGGGCACGCACTATCACTGCGGCACACTCACTTCAAATCGAAGGGTAGAAAAGCCGACCTAAAAGGTTCCGAATTTGTCACTTTAAATGACCGGAAAGTCGTAATTGTTGGTGTACCAAGTCAAATTTGTGTCCCCTTTCGAACGGCGTAAGCGAAAACGCGATCGTTCAAACCCACCCCCTTCCCCGTTCACCCCCACCCTCTCGAGGGGGTGAGTTTCGAAGATGGCCAAATGTAACGGGATATCCGCCGGGGACACCCCCGGTACACGGCACATGTGTTTTTTTTCGAATCAGACAACCCCCGGCCAAACCACCCCCTCAAACGTCCACCCCCTTTTTGAACATCGGCCATTTCCGAGGGTAAGGGGTAAATTTCGGACTTGAAATTTCTAGGGAAGGTGTCCTTTGTCCTAATAAACACGCTCACGATGAAAAATCCGGTGTCGATACCTTCATCCCCTGCCGAAGGGGTAGCTACCCCCTAGTGCCCTCGCACCCCCTGTTGAGGGGATGGAGGGTAGCCACCAAGCGGATGTGTTAGAGAACAGCGTAAGGAAGATCCACACCAAATTTCGTGTCGATCCGACAAACCGTTTACCTTCCATAGCCCAAAAAGTGTCAAAACAGTCATAAACCACCCTTGTGTTCACACCCCCATTACGCCGAACTGAGTAGGGGTAGCGACGTAACTCAAAGTGTCCTACCTCGGCCCAACCTTGTTCTGAAAGACCCTCATCGTGCAAGACGCTGCGAAAGAGCACTAGACCGTGAGCGCGATGCGAAGAGCGTCCTGAACTGCGATTCTTGCTCTTGCCCCAGGCGCACAGTGCCGGACTGGGGGGCCGCGCCGCGCCGGTCCGTCCGCCGCACCTCGCTGCGCATGGCCTGGTAGCGCGTGACGGGCCGGGTGAAGGTGCGCGGCTGCCCCAGGTACACGCCGGGGAAGGACAGCTCCTCGGCCTTGCGGTCCCACACCACGCTGACGGGGGTGCTGTTCTCGCCGGGCGCCACGTCAACCTCGTCCGTCTCCGGGTCGGCTCTGCAGGGGACGGCGGGGGGCGGCGGGGGCGGGCACGCGCGGTCCTCCGTGAGCAGGGTGTGCTGGATGGTGCCGAGGCGCTCGAACATCTCCTCGCGGTCCGCGGGCTCGTCGGGCTGCCCGTAGAACACGTCCCCCTCCTCGGTGAACTGCGGCTCCGCGGTGCTCCCTTCCGGCTCCCCCGCCTGCAGCCGGGACTCGTCAAACACGACGCCGTGCTCGCGGTACAGCGGGCTGCTCTGCAGGTAGCGCCCCCACTCCAGCACCTTGGTCCTGTCCACGAAGCTGCGCGCGTAGGCCCGCTTGTGCATCAGCTTCCTCTTGATGTTGACGACGCACAGCTGGTCCTCCTCGGGCAGCAGCGGGATGACGGTGCGCACGGTCTGGTCCGGCTCGGTGGGGACGTTGATCACGCGACGAAAAACATCAATACAAATTGGTATAAATTATAACTTACGGTCGTTCCAAACTGAGAATAAATTTTGGCTCGGGCACTGCAAGTCATCAGGCCCGTTGGTTTCTGAACTTGAAGCTGTAATAACACAAGGCCAATTATAATCCAAAAACCGAAGGTGTAACTGAAATTTTGTTCAAATCATTGAATACTCACGGATCTCAGTTTGGTCAGCAGAATTGTTTTGACTCTGCTCGTTTTGCTTTTTAGCTTTCCGCCGCTCTCTCTCCCTCTGCCGCTTCCGTTCCTTCTGTTCCTCGGTCATAGTTCTGCACCGCTTTTTTTGCCGCTCCCGTTCCTTCTCTTCCTCGGAAGGGGCAGCGGCCTTCGCCAAGCGCCGCTCTCTCTCCCTTTGACGCTTCCGTTCCTTCTCTGCCTCGGAAGCATCTACGGCCTTAGCTAAGCGCTCGTCCCTCTTCCTTTGCCTCTCCCGTTCCTTCTGTTC
>NW_026267329.1:347068-349544 GCF_000697945.3 Frankliniella occidentalis | reverse complement strand
GTACCGAAACTAGCACTATCTCTCGGACGATGCGTGAACTTTTTGCGGAAAAACGGCAATACACCTTGACGATAACCGGAGCGCCGATACTCCCCGGGTGAAAAAAACATCGACAGTAAGTTTGTATACAGAGGTATACAAGCAATTGTATAAAGCTGTATAAGGGTAATTGTATAACATTTGGTAAAACTGTATTACTTTGTCAGTATACCTTTTTATAAAATACTATACAATGTATACTTGAGCGTTTCAATTTACTCACGGGAGAAGCGGCCTGAGTGGGTGGCTGACGTTCCAAGCAAATATGTTTTCCGAATCATCTTTTTGCCCTGAGCACGATAGTGGTTGTTTCACTTCCCTATGTGTAGCCGTTTACAAGTTATGCTGCATTTTAGAACTCAACCACATTTTGCCTACATTTAGGGGAGTGCCCAGAAACTTTACTAGTCACTGTATGACTGTATGTGCCTGTATACATTCTAATGTAGCGCAAGGTGGCATTTATTCACTTGTATATGGCTGTATACATGCGTGAGGTACAACAATGCTCTAATATACGTCGCTTTATATATGGCACGTTTATTGTATATACATTGTATTAGATTTTATAAAAACGTATACATGCCCCTGTATATAACTGTATAAAGTTTTACCAAATATTATACACATTTGTAAAACACCCTTTATATCGTTATATTACGGTGTACACAATCATATCAAATTTTATAAAAGTCTATAAATTGTAATAAAATTTCTTAGTGAGTTGTATACAAACCGTTTCACCCGGGTCAGCCTAAGTTACCTTTATGCCATTCTCAGAGTCCGGTGCGAAAGGTCCCCCCTTAAGATACTGGATTAAGCGTAGGTGCTGGCACATACACATAGGTGCCATCAATGGACCCAACGATCCCAGGAAAACCACTTGCTCTTTTAAAGCGGGCTGAGATAGCCTGCCTTTTTCTGCAGATGGCCAAGCAATATACTTTGGTGCTAGTTCCCGGAATGCTTCTATCACATAGTAATAAAAATAGTGGAGTGTGCCAGGGTTTACCCCAAATCTTAGGGCAACACTCCTAAAAGTATCGGGTATAGCTATCAGTTACACTACCATCAACATAATGTTACGTGTGGGAGTTCTTCATTTCTTCAATCTTCCTTTGGACACAAGATGGTTTTCCATGGTTTGACAAAGGGCCTGCAATAATAGATATATGAGTAACTACTTGGGATTACCAAAGTGAATTTCTGCAGGCTAGGTTCTCAGGTTCATTCTGTAGTGAAGTTTAAAACAAGGATCAAGTTATGGTAATCATCTATATGTACAGTTACAGGCACCCGCCAAGTGCCCGGTCCTAAAGCACAGGCAGTCGAATATCCTGCTTTTAACCCAGATAACGAAGGAAGGATATACAGTTTCAAGCACGTGTAACATGACACTAACTTATCAAATATCAAAATTTTTCCTTCTTCCATATGCATAAGCTCCAAGCCGGCTAAGCGCGCAGTCGCAGTAAGCATAAAGACTTCTTCAAGTTCTTCATCTTCTTTCTCTTCAAATAAAATAAATACTAAATGTTATGGTCCTCAGGATTCATGTTGTTTACCAAAGCACCTTGTAAGCCAGTAGACAGCCCTCCGTGAGTCAGGACAGCCCGCACTAAATCTAAAAAGGACTTTTAATGTCCATAGAAAAACGCGTTTTGGTGCACATCTCATCCGGATGCAGCTTTGAATCTAGCAAGTGAGGAATTTTCAACTTAACGATGGACAAAAGAATAATTGTGCGGAAAAAGGATGCTAGTTTGTTAATTGCTGGATTCAAATTTGCATCCGGTTCAGATGTGCACAAAAACGCGCCTTTCTATGGACTATAAAAGTCCTTTCAGATTTAGTGTGCCGATCCGACAATCGGGCCAGCCGGGCCAGACAAGCGCGCGCCCGAACCCGAACTAAAACCCACCACCACCGCACCGATCTTTCGCTCGCAGCTTTCGCGTTTACCTCTCGCGTTTAGCTCTCTACCTTAGCTCCCCTAACTAAATACAGCTTGAGTTGAACAATTGGGTCTGACAGCCAACATCACAGTTTGTGGTAAATTATGTTGTGAAGTAACAACCAACAACCATGAAATACCGTAAATGGCTAGCGTGGCAAAAGTTTTAATTTATAATTAAAATGTCTTCACATATCAGGAGTCACTTTAACCTCACTTTCACAGGCCAGCATACAGCTAATGTTTTAAACTAAGGAATTGACTTTAGTAGTGGCATTTCTTGTTGCCAAGTTCAAATTATATTTGTCTCTTTTCGACACTTTTAAGAAATGGCTTGATCTATGAGTCAATGCCACCGCCACCGAAATCGAAATGATTTGATTGGAAAGGAAAAGCAAAGAGGCGGTACCGAAACTAGCACTATCTCTCGGACGATGCGTGAACTTTTTGCGGAAAAACGGCAATACACCTTGACGATAACCG
>NW_026267329.1:333416-336886 GCF_000697945.3 Frankliniella occidentalis | reverse complement strand
TAAGCGCTCGTCCCTCTTCCTTTGCCTCTCCCGTTCCTTCTGTTCCTCGGAAGCATCTATGGCCTTAGCTAAGCGCTCGTCCCTCTTCCTTTGCCGCTCCCGTTCCTTCTGTTCTTCGGGAGCATCTACGGCCTTAGCTAAGCGCTCGTTCTTCTTCCTTTGCCGCTCCCGTTCCTTCTGTTCCTCGGAAGCAGCTAAGCGCTGGCGCCGCTTCCTCTCGCTTGCCGTTTGAAATATCAACGAGGCAGTTGAACCTTGAACACCAACTGAAAAGTATTTGCAATAATATAACCACTGCCAGTAATGATGTAAATAGCATTACGTAGATGCTTTCCCGTGCTTACCTGTAACGGCTGTAACGCCAGGCTGCAGCCCCAGCGGCCCCCACACCACGCTGTCGTAGTGCACCCGCTCCACCCGCGCCCCGTCCACCCGCGGCGCCAGGCTGAGGCGGTACTGTACGTACTTGCCAGGGTTGAGGACCTTTCTATGGACTGCAGCTGTGAGGCAGTGCAGGGCTAGGTTCTCAACTGTGGGGTCGGGTCTTGTGAGGAGCCTGACGGCGTGGCTGATGACGCAGAGGTCAATGAGATCTGATAGTGGTAGGATCCCTGCCCCGCCCCAAGATGGCGGTAGAAACACTATTTCAGCAGAGGCCCTTTGGGAGAGATGCATAGTGGCTTTCACTCCTTTTTTGAGCATCTTGTCGGGGTTTTGAAAGTCTTTTTTCATAACTGTTGCTGACCCAAACGAGAAGTCAATTTGTGGTCTAATGAACGGTTTTAGTGCTGCTAACCTCTGCCAGGGCCAGGGGGCTAGGATCCCATGACATCGTGGGCTTCTGCGGTTATTCTGTTTATGGCTTCTGTAGGAGTTTGGTCGGCTTTAAAGCCGGTTGCCGGTTGGCCGGAGCGCAGGTGCTTGTGCCATTGATGTGGAATTTTGTTTGTCTGGCAGTTTTATTTTTGAGGTGGAGAGTTGCACATTTGGATGGTTTGAGGAGGCCCATCCATTCCGCTACTCTGTTTGCTACATCTAGGCTTTCTTGAAGTTGCTTAGCTTCTCTGTTGATAATGACTATGCCATCTGCATATCCAAGAGAGCAAACTGCTAGGTTGTGGATTATGTTGCCAGATGTAGCCTTGGAATTAATAGCTCTAAGCAATGCCTCCATGCAGATGTTGAACAGGGTTGGCGAGAGTGGGCAGCCTTGCCGAACTCCAGCTTTAAATTGGATGTCAGGTGTTGTACCTGATGCATCAACTATTAGCTCAAGGTCCCCCTCACTGATACCAGCCGTTGTAAGGGCGTAGTACAGTGTTTTGTGGGGGACGGACCCGAAGGTGTTGGTAAGGTCCAGCCATGCGGCTGTCATTTCTCCATTGGTTCTGCGGGTGTTATCGATGCAAGACTGAAGCACAAAGTTGTGTTCTATACACCCTTCATACGGCGGGAAACCCTTCTGGGACCAGGAGAGTATTTTTTGGGACTGTGCCCATTTGCAGGTACTGTCGGCCAGAATGCTGCACGGGCCTTTGACTATCGTATTTGAGAGTGCGATTGGCCTCCAGTTTGATGTATCTTTTTTGTCCCCTTTTCAGCTGAGCGATAGCGAAGCCTATTACTCCAGTGATGATCAAAAAGTTTCGCGTCTGTCTGTGTGTGTGTGTCTGTGTGTGTGTCTGTCGTCACGATAACTCGAGAACGAATTGAGCTAGCGACCTGGGATTATCAGGGTCGTTTTGTGTCATAGAAAGACAGATCGAGTTCGAAGATGAGCATTCTAGCTCAAAAATTGACTTTCAAAAAAATCAAAAACCCACAGGAGGCAAAATGTATTTTTTACCGAATACTTTTTTAGGGGTTCCTTAGGGGTAACTCGAGAAAATAGAAGTCTTCGGACGAAAATTTCGTCCGTTTTGCTCTATCTCGTACCGTTTGGGTGCTAGGAGGCATTTCTTGGCAAAAATAAGGTGAAAACGACCAAATGGTCTATAGGGTATTCCGCTACAACACAATCGGAACCTAAAAAAGAAAAGCATGACTTCCTGATCTGTTTCCTCCTGAACGCTGATTGGCCAGAGATGGCATGGTTGTGGCAGTCAGCCAATCAGCGCGCAGAGGGAAACAGATCGAGCAGTCATGCTTTTCTTCTTTAGGTTCCGGTTGGCTTACAGCGGAATACCCTATTAAGTCGTAAGAGAGGCCTTATATTGAAAAATTGTGCAGGAAGTAACACTAAAACCAACACAGTTGACGTCGAACCGCACCCTCCTTCAGGCTCACGGGTACCTAGATTATCAAGTATCACTAAAACGTTGTTTTTACAAAACAATCTGTCAAAATTCGAACCTTTCATGAAAACCGTTATGGAACAGCAGAAGTTTCATGTCCCTAATTTTAGAGTAATAAGCCCCCAACAAATGCTGTGAGTATATCAAATTTTGGGGCCGGAGGGCCCTGTTCCCGAATACCCTCCCATTAACTCGTCTCGGGTGTCGGCGCCGCAGGCCTAGCTACATGTGCGCCAGGCGCGTCGCAGCGTAACAGTGTTTCCTGAGATATCGCTCGGATATCGCGAAGCCTGTTACGCGTGACGTGGTCAGGCGTAGATATAGCTAGTAGATAAGTAGGGTTTTGAATTTTTTTCCAGGTTGGCGGGAGGAACTTTCCATATTTGAGGCATTGGTCGTAGATGTGGCAGAGCAGGTGGCCCCTTTTGCCCCTGTTTTTCCAGGTCTTATAAGGGATGCCATCTGGTCGAGGTGCAGTATTTTCAGCTTTCCTGAGGACGTCCTCGACCTCCTCTGGGGTGATGGGAACTCTCAATTATGATTGCTTTCCTGCTGTTGGGATGCTTGCTGAATCGAGCGGGGGTGGACCTTCGCACCCAGATCGATCGGCATACGAGTCCCTGAAGTGAGCCTCAATTTCGCTAGGGGTGATGTCGCAGACGGCCTTGTCCTCGTAACGGATTTGGCTCATTGCAGCCTTTGGGTTCTTGGTGTAGGGCCTCAGGATCTTGTCTGCTTCAGTCCGATTGGTCTTGTAATCAGATGGGTTTTGCCCATTGGGCTTTTTTGGTTTGGGCCTTGGTTTAGGGGGCTGAGCCACGGGGGGTTGAGGGATTCCGTGAGCGAGTTAAGAGTCTCTAGGAATTGCTCCCAGTTGTTGGCTTTAGAGTATTTCTCATCCCATGAGGACTGCCATTTTGTGAGGCTGGATCCAAGTGATGAGTCTGGCACCGGGGTTGCTGGTAGTTCAAGCTCAATATCGCAAGAGAGAGAGAGAGTTATTGGCTGAGCGTTAGCGAAGCCTTTGCTGTCATGAGGTGCAGGGAACTCTTTGGTTGTGTGTCTGTATGTCTGTCTGTCTGTCTGTCTATCTGAAATCACACACGTTTCTCAAAGACGGCAACTTCAATTGACTTCAAACTGCGCACGAAGCATCAGTATAAGTCGAGACGTAAC
>NW_026267329.1:329857-333366 GCF_000697945.3 Frankliniella occidentalis | reverse complement strand
GGGGGGGCTAGTAACAACGTAATGAGCAACATTAATAACAAGCACGAGCCGACTATCTACAGTTCTGGGCGGTAGTAATCAAGCAGATGCTAAACACAGCTCGGCTTGTTGCCAAGCTCGAGTCAACAGGGCCGACAGAAACTTCTTTTACTGGTGTGTTGCAAGAAGTAGAATAGTCCTTTTTATTTTGAAGTGTTTCTGGTTGAGAGAGTT
This sequence comes from Frankliniella occidentalis, assembly GCF_000697945.3. Classification (NCBI taxonomy): domain Eukaryota; kingdom Metazoa; phylum Arthropoda; class Insecta; order Thysanoptera; family Thripidae; genus Frankliniella; species Frankliniella occidentalis. Next base: position 333,153 of record NW_026267329.1, on the reverse strand, counting down.
GACTTGCGTCAACGCTCAATGTCATCCACATCAAGTCGAGTACGGATAACCAAACCAGCCATAAACCTAAATTAGTGCACTGTGAATTTTGGGTGGTTTAGACAAGCGGAACACCCACACTGTACAGAAAAAATCAGTAGATGTTTTTCAGGAGTGGCACTCTGAATCTTGTTTTCAGACCATTACTCAAAATTTTCTAGGTTAAGACTGAAAATTCAGACTTTTTACACTGCATCGTGTTTTCAGAGCGATTTGTCTGAATATTCTAAAGTATATTTTCAGACTTTACACTGAATCTATAATTCAGAGTTACCGGTATGAATTTTGAGCGGAAAGTCCACCAGACAGGCGGACGAACCACACCAGTAGCCGAAGATGCTCCCCACGCAGGTAGCCAGCAGCCGAATGGTTTAGGTGGTGGCTTCCCGACCTGAAGGTTGGCGGCTCGACACCAACCAAGGCTAATACCGAATGGACAGATATGTCTTCACCTGGGCAAAGCCCTCTTTGTTCAGTCGCTCTCTACGGGTTCATTTTTAACATTTTCAAAAATATTTTTATACTGGCTGTGTGAATTTTCAGACTTTGTGGTATGGTAAGGCAGTACTGAAATTTCAGACCAGGGTGCAGTTTGAATTTTCAGACTACTGGTCTGTAAAAAAAAACCTTCAGAGTTAAGGTACTGATAATTCAGTACGACTTTTTTTACAGTGTTGTGCTGGCAGAGGCATAACAAGGAGTAGGATGGATAGGCTCAGTGCTCACAAATTTGCATCTCAGGAATAGAGGAAAGTTGGACAGTGCCTTTTTTAGACTTTGGTGAGTAAAAGAAACCACCTCACCCCCCTGACAGTGCTGCTGCACTGGTCACTGATAAATTTTGATGTAATTAAGGATCGGTTTGTATCTAATTAGTCTCAACCCTGCATTTTAATTATTATTTTCCAACATCATCCTCTGAAAGTATTATAAATGTATTTTATTTTTCGAGAACTTAGTTAAAATTTGAAATACATTATTCTAGTTTAGCTTATTGCCGTTCAAAAACGGAGTATCTGGGAATCATCGGTGCGAGGCCAAACTAATCTTGCACCGTTTTACTATGGACGCCTCTTTTGCAGTTATTTACGCAATTTTCTTTGGGAAGACGCTGGTTTATTTTCCTTGAAGAAATGTATCTAGGATGACAGACAAATTCTCCCTAGGGTATGGCCATTAGGGTTCAATCCAAAGTCTCAAATTGTGTTCTAATCAGTTACAATTGGCTTCATACGAACAATTGTCCATAAAACTGGACCATTTTGTAACTGACAAGTTACGCGTGCAGAAGTCCAGAGCTCAGCTACAAATTTGTACGGAGCAAGTTACAAAAATGTCTATGGCATTAAGAGTGCAGCCCTATAGAAATATAGCCAGCACCTCGCTAGGCTTAAGGTCTCTCTCGTCGTAAATCAACGAGGTCAATGTGGACCGGTGAACACCGTGACGTTACAGTGCCCAGAGGCTGTGTACAATTTTTTACAAGCAGGCCCGCCCTGGACCCTGGACCCCTACCAAGCGAGCTACGCAAGCTAGACCCTTTCCTCGACCGGTGAGAGGTCGGCATTATTTAGCTCGCATAGCTCGCTCTTTGCATGGCGCTATAAGGCTCAACGGGCCAGCCCCCAGCGTCATTTGGTGGGGCCACAGGCCCGACCATTATTAGTCACTATTAGGTTGATATGTATCTTATACTAGATGTGCTGTTCTCTAAACTCAACAGATCGACACCTTCGCTGCCAGTCTGAAAAGTAGCGGCAGCGTGCAGGATTTCTGCGAGCACCTGGGCCGTCGTGGCGCGAGCTTTTCGCCAGAGCAGCGGCTTCTGACCGAGGGGGTTACGGGTGACTGCGGCTACCTCGACGTGCTGCAGGTGGTGAGCGACAAGCCCCTCCTGGATCCCAGAGCTGCCGTCAAGCGGTGGACTGAGCCTCTCGACAAGGCGGCCGCCGACTTGGCCGCCCGCGCCGACTGGCACCGCTTCCTCGTGTCCGCGTACGAGCGGCTCACGCGCCACGAACAACAGGTACTACGTCTTGCAAAAGAAACGGACCTCTGCTGCGGGGCTACTCCGCGCTCCGGCTCGGGCGACAGACGGACACCGGCCGCCCCGTTGCCGCTGTGCACAAGGGTGGGGGCGGGGGGCACCGACTGCACGGCCGGGCCGGCGGGGCGCGCTGGAGGGCTCGGCCTGCCTGGCCTCCTGGGCCGCAGCCCCGGGCCGCAGTCTTCCGCGGTGGTGGCGCGTGCCTATCGGTGACGGGCGAAGTGACGGGCATTGTGACAGGCCGTAAGCGGCTGCATCGGCCACTCACAAGTGTTCAACTACCTGGCAGCTGGAAATTTCCAGGACCGTGTCGCACTCATGCGGTTCACTGAAAATTTGAACAGTTTTAAGTTTTTGGGTGAACAATTGAACACTTAGAACTGTTGCCTGCAACTAGGGGCTGGGTCGCACTTATGCGGTTCTCTGAAAATTTAAAAAGTTACAAGTTTTCGAGTGAGAAATTGAACACCTAGAACTGTTGCTTTGAATCCTGTTAGGACTGCAGTAGAGGAGACAGAGGGCATTCCCTATCTGGGTGCCTCATCACACTTGCACACCCGACCCGACACCCAGGTAGGTAGGTAAACGAAAAGAAATTAACACATTAACGACAAGCGCGCATTGGGTGAGAAGGGGGGGGGGCAGTTCTAGTGCCATACCTGGAGGATATGTAGTTAGCGATAAGCAGGGTCGAAAAGGAGGGCCCGCTGAAAAGGAGGGTCGGCGCAAACCGCCGCGTACGCTTGTTTGAGCTCGCCTCTGTCCACATTTCAGGTGTTCATAGTTCATAGCGAACGTGAACGGATGCTTGAGTGTCGAAAAACTACAGGAAATTTGCTCCACCACCAAACGAAGGTGCCCCCCCCCCCTCTCCGCCAGCCACCTTACAACCCGAGCGTGACACCGTTGATTCCAGATAGTAAAAAGTAAATCTTTATTTTCAGGCGCTCTTCACTAGGGTCTAGATAAGCTAACACACCCCAAGTGAAGGGCGCCTGAAATTAAAGATTTACTTTTTACTACCTGGAATAATCGGTGTCACGATCGGGTTGTAAGGTGGATGGAGAGGGGGGGGGCACAATTTTTTGGTGATGCCTATGTGGCATGTGCCTGCACATGCCTAGGCTAATGTAGGCAAAGCCAGGAAACTACGTTCTATGAATTTTTGAGGTGGAATACGAGACTTGTATTACATCAACAAATAGGGCAG
>NW_026267329.1:328538-329763 GCF_000697945.3 Frankliniella occidentalis | reverse complement strand
TGGCGACTCGAGCGCCCTCTTCTGGCGACTTGACTCACTCCGGACCTGGCAACCCTGGCGAGGGGGGCTCTAGGCGAGGGGACGAAGCCGAAGACAGTCGAAGTGGAGTCGCTTCCAGGAGCGCACCGTCGAGCGAGTCCGCGTCCGTCACCGTGACCCTCCGAGTGCCTCAGTGAACCTCCTTCGGCCCCACACTCTCCGCGCTCATCACCCTCACCCACCCTGAACAATCATCACCTGGATATCAGTGCTGTGTGTGTGTGTGTACATCAAGATCGTGTGCCGTGTGTTAAGTGTTGTGTGTGTGCCGTGTGCCTAGTGTTAGTGTAATTACTTTAAGTGTTTTCAAGTAACCGTGTGTTTGACTCTGGCCGAAGTACCTGCTCCCCCAACTACGCTGTACTGGTGGGATGTGTGTGGAAAAAGCCGTTGCTGTACCGATTGCTTGAATAATTAACATTTACTCTAAATCTCGCCTTTCCTACCCTTTACCTTGCATCACACAGTCCAGCCAATCGAACATTAACTTTTAAATTATTGGAAAGTCAAAACCACGACCTTACAGCCTACTGTACTTGTCTTTGAATTTTGGATTAGAGCGTTGAAACTGACTTTTTCGCTGTTGAAATCCATCACCCATCTCCTCTCCTTTATCTAGTGCTCGGACTTACATCACAGCGCAGCAGGAGCACGATTGGCTGCTGCGCCTGCCCCGCCTGCCCCGCCTGCCCCACCTGCCCCGCCTCCGCCTCCAGGCCGTCATCGTCGTAGTGATATCGTCCTCTGTGCTGTAGGCGAGACACCCATGTTTAAACTTTTAAGTTAAATCTACAATACCAGACAAACAGGAACAGGGCATCTCAATCACATCTCAAGTTGTCTATACCTACCGCTCGCAAATCTCTCATCCTATTTCTGGTTGACATTCGTCTGACGGATGGCGTAAGCTTTCCCGGGCGTGAAACTCCCATCTACAAGAGGAAAACGAGATTAAAATTGGGCTATACACCCAAAAAAGTCTGTTCTTGGCCCAACCCTGGAAAAAAAATTAAGAGAGAAAGTGGAAATTAAGGGGCAAGTAAGTGGCACGGAAGTGTCAAAGAGCCCAGGTGGCATTTAAGTGTCATACAAATGGCAATGAAGGTTCTATTTCTGAAGTGGCACTGAGGATACTTTAGAGTGGTTCCCAAGGAGTAATGAAGCGGTTAATATTAAGCGGCACTAG
>NW_026267329.1:319315-319678 GCF_000697945.3 Frankliniella occidentalis | reverse complement strand
AAAATTTGTAATTTGGATATGCAGTTTTTTCAGCATCCATGATACAAAAAATTGTATTCCTTTGGATATAAAAATAAATTTGTAACGTGGACACAAAAATTTGTATCCATCGACACAGAATAAAACATTTCGTTGTATGCTCTGACCGAGGGGTGGATAACTCCCCTGCCAAGTGTACACCCCCAACTCAAACTTATTCAGACCAATTCAATTTAATTCAAACAAATTCAAAACTAATTCAACTAATTCAGTCCAATTCAAGACAATGTACATTCAATTAAAGTCAATTCAAGCCAATTCAAGCCAATTCACGCTAATTCACTAGCATAAAATCGCAATAATTCAAACCAATTCAAAACCAAT
>NW_026267329.1:318477-318825 GCF_000697945.3 Frankliniella occidentalis | reverse complement strand
TACATTCAATTAAAGTCAATTCAAGCCAATTCAAGCCAATTCACGCTAATTCACTAGCATAAAATCGCAATAATTCAAACCAATTCAAAACCAATTCAACCAATTCAGTCCAATTCAAATTCAATTCAAGCCAATTCAAGCTAATTCAAATTTAATTCTTGAAATTTGTACACCCAATTCAGGAGTTATCCACCCCTCGGCTCTGACACATAAGAAAAAGAGATTTTTTTTTCTCTTGGATGTCTTATTCTACACGTTTCACTCTCATCACAGACGATTAACTTCAATGTAGTACTTTACCTTACCGGGATTTGAACCCCAAACGTCTGGGTTGGGATTTGACGCCCT
>NW_026267329.1:309195-311012 GCF_000697945.3 Frankliniella occidentalis | reverse complement strand
CTCCCCCGCCCCCCTTTCTTCAATCACGCTTCGCTGTCCTTCTATGTATACTTTACTGCGTTCTTTAAAACGTTACCTCTGAGAACTTTAGCACACTGACAAACGCTCAGCCACTACGGGCTGCTGCACGTACTCCTACGTTAAAGTTAGGTCTTAACTCCGGTGCGTCCACTCTTAGGGGGGAGGTGTATAAGCTAAAGCTGGGATGTGAGCGCATGTAGTCCCTCGGAGCAGGGAGTACTAGGGGGGGGGGGGCAAGTCTTCGGAATGCAGCTCGAGCCAACAAGGCGGCCGAGCGGGCGCTCACGCTACCGGGGGTCGCTGCAGTTGAGCTGGCGCTCTGGCGTGAGTTACGAGGGCTTGGACGAGTTAATCTGGGCAGCGTTGGCTACTCTGATAATTTTTAGCTGGAGCTCGTTATCTGATCTGACGATAAAGCCCTCTGCGTTGACTTCAACTGCGACGTTGGGGTGGATATCTTTGAAATCGGACTTAAGGGTATAGCCGAGTGCCTTTTTCTCCCCGTCGGTCGTTTCGCGGTGTCGCAGCATGGGAGACACAGCCCCCATGTTCTTTTTCGTAGTGGCGCCTGATGTTTTGCAGACGACCTGAGAGATATCTGCCAGCGAAGCGGGTCGTGGTGATGCCGACGGCTAAGATCAGAGATGGAGGGTTGACTTGGAGAAGGTCTCGATGTTCTAGACGTTCTTGGATGGTGTTGACCCTGGTGGGCGTCCTTGTCGATCCCGGATGTTGGGGGATCTCCGGCAGGGTAGTGCCCCCAATCTGGGGGCAGACCTCAGCTTAAAGAGTCCTTTCTGGACCCCGCTGGGGGCCTGCGGGGCGCGGGGCACGGTATTGTCTTGCGCCCCGTCTGACAACTGCTCATCGCATTATGCGGGAGACGGCCGTTCCAAGGGTGCGCCCACCGGCCAACCTGCTCACCAGTCGAAGTGAGCTGAGGACTGCGTCCTTCCAGTCCTCAAAGGTTGGCGTTGCCAGCGCCTCGCACTTCCACGGCTTGTACTTAGGCTCAGCACCGGTGTTATGCAAAGTGGGCTGAACTTTTCCGACCGTGGAGCCGAAGCACCAGATTAAAGAGGAGGGTCACCACTTGCCGACTACGCACTTGTAGAAGAGCAGCAGCGAGCTTCCAAGTCGCTTCGAAGGTTTGCATTGCAAACTTGTTGTTGGTAAGAAATTGGCGGTGTTTTTAGGCGGGCAATGCTTAGGCAATCCTTGAAGTATCTTACCTGGTGCATCACGCAGTACCGCACTGTCGTAATGGTTTCTCACATCATCGGAGCCGGCCGCTAACCGGCAAACCAGGTGGATGGTTCCTCTCTCGTTGTTTGTTTCGTACTCCCAAACGGGAGGGGACGACGTTTTTGAGGCCTCATAGTGCACCAAAATAGTCAGCTGAAGCGCCACTGAGAGCGCCGCCAAAAACTCCGACTGTAGGTGATTCTTGGTCCGAAGATTTCATTATCCCCACCGTTTCTCAATATTATGTAAACTAAAGGATTTCGCCGGACGTTTTCTTGAAAAATCGGCCGGATTTAGGATCCATGACTGTCTCTTATTGGCTGAGCTAAATTGAAATTTGAATTGAACTTTAACTTTAAATGCTCAGCCCTGTGAGATAGCGCCACGGGAGGCAGACGGGAAGCTGGCGTGAGGCGCCAGACGTGAGGCGTGAGACGTGAGAAGTGAACAGGCTTGCCAACCAAAATCGCGAAAACATACCAATGACAAAGGACATAACTAAGTTGTAATACAAAGAAAAGAAAGTATTGGTGTGAAATATTTTCGCAAAT
>NW_026267329.1:294906-308930 GCF_000697945.3 Frankliniella occidentalis | reverse complement strand
TTTTTGGACACCATATTCATTTAGACCACTGGTCCTGACCGAGAAGGAATAAGGGCAGCACAGGGATTTCAAAGGTGTTAGTTGAATCAAACTTTTGATAAATTTTGACTTTAGCGGCGCCGCAGGCCAAGGTAGACGCACATTTAGCTCAGCCTCACACGGTTTTAACGTGCGTCTACCTTGTATAATATACAGTGCGCCCTACATGTTTAAACGTGAAATAATTACTAGTGTACGCTTAAAAGGATTCAGAACGCATACACACCAAACTTTGTGCGTGCTTGCAGGCGCACCGGACCAACATGCCCGCAGCAGTCGACAACCTGGCGACACTGGAGACGGAGGCAAGACGCTTGGGCCTATTCTTGAGCCGCTCGTCGACCGACTTCGCCAACCTGACAGACCTAGACGCCTTGCTGGCCCGCGTCCGCCGCGCCCCTGAGAGCGAGTGCCTCCCCAGCGGCATCCTCGTTGTGCGCGGCGACACCGTTCTTCTGTCGGAGGTCGCGGAAGCTCTCAAACAGTGCCACGGGCACATCCGGGCCATCGAGGTGTACGCGCTCAACACCGTGTTCGTGGACGCCAGCCTGCGCCTGCCCGGCGGGTCGCTGGTGATCATCGCCCCACGGTGGGAGGCCGTCGGCTACCCAGTCATCAACCTGGACGGACAGGACGGGGAGACTTTAGTCGTCTACAGGAGAGCAAACGCTGGCCAACGTGGTGAAGATGGGCAGCCCGGACTTCCGGGCAAACCGGGAGGCCACTTCATCGGCTTTGGCAAGGACTTCACCGGCACACTGCACGTCTCCGTGAGCGGTGGCGATGGCGGGCCAGGGCAGCGCGGCGGTGACGGTGGCGCCGGGCAGAGCGGTGGCGGCAACGGCGGCAACGGGGGGGACGGCGGCGCCGGCGGACTCGGCGGGCAGCCGGGCTCTGCTACGCTCATAAACCTGGGTGGGAAGCCGATATCGCCGGAGACTGCCGTACTAGAGGTCCATTCCGGCGCGCGGGGGACTGGGGGCCGCGGGGGGCTCGGCGGCGACCACCGACCGCATTCGTTGTGGCGTCGGCGCAGGAAGCGCTTCGTCCTAACCGCCTTGGCGGTCATCGGTGGCATCGCCGCTGCCGGCGGCGTCGCGTATGGCGTCGCCAAGGCGATGGAGCCCCCACCCCGTCCCCCTCCACCCCCCCGCCCTACTTACTACGACGGGGCCCGCGGCAGGGACGCCGCTGTCATTGGAGGCATGCTCGCGGCTGACGCCCCACTCGCAGCCCCCTGGAGTGACGTGCCGGCGCGTGCTGAGGTGTACTTGAAGCACAACCTGAACCACCCGTACCTCAGGTCACGCCTCCAGGCGTTCTTTAATGACCTGACCCGGGACGATAGCTTCACGGCACTTCGTAGTTCTTGGGGTTCCAATTTTGATAGAATGGCGGATTATGCATGATTTGATCCCTATTCCAAACATGCGTTAAGTATGACGAAACGTCTGTACTTTACTGATCAGGGGCTCGCAACGCAGTGCTGAGGCCGGGGCCCATGCGCGAGCCCCGGAAGTCGCCGCCCGGACGGCGCGGACCGGCCGTTCAAACCGCCGCTCAGTGCTCCTCACTGTAGATTTGCTATTTTTAAAATACTTTGCCATGCAAGAATCGTTTCAGAAAGTGTATAATACGTTACCTCAGGTCTCAAGGATATAGAATCTAACAAGATATCCCCTGTTTGGCGTCTTTTATTTTGTAAATGAACAAAACTATTTGCGATCGATGCGTAGACTCTGTCGCACTGGTCCAATGATTTCAGTATTTCAGGCGAAATGACGCCCGACCCACATCAGGCCTTCGATATAGAGGTAAGAGACACAATGGCAAAGTGCTTTATAGGTAGCTGATGTCGAATCGGTACCTCCAACATTAAAAATAACGATTATAAAGCCGAGCCCATCGTTCGGCCCCTAACCCCAACTCATGTTTATCAACATTTTGTAAATGTTTACACTTTTATTTACACACGAGGGTGCAGCCTATCCCGGGCCAAATTCTATAAACTTTCACACTTTTGTAGTGTCATTTGTGTACTTACTGCGGTTTTTCTCAAACTTTCTACAACACTCAGCACTGTAGCAGTTAGCCCTCTCCCGGCCGAAGCCTAAAAAAGCTCAAATTTGTTGTTTTCCTTTGTGATCGGCGAAATAACGTTTTGAATACGTAATAAAACTAAAGTTTACTTCAGACACACTCTTTCAAATCGTTGTTTCAATCCAGAGGCCTTGATAACATGAATTCTTCGAGAGATAGTCGGTGTCCGCTTGGAGAGGTTAGGAGGTTATGTTGCACCTAAACTCGCAGACGTCGCAGAGCATTCACCGAACAAAAATATACAATTTCCAGTGATATCAGCGTTAATCTTTAAGAACACAGTTGTTTCCTAGTGTAAGTATATTGCTCTGGTGTAATATGACTGCTATTTCGTCACAAAGAAAGGTAAATTGCAAGTTTGAAGCTTTTTTAGGCTTCGGCCGGGAGAGGGCTAACTGCTACAGTGCTGAGTGTTGTAGAAAGTTTGAGATAAACCGCAGTAAGTACACAAATGACACTACAAAAATGTGAAAGTTTATAGAATTTGGCCTGGGATAGGCTGCACCCTCGTGAGTAAATAAAAGTGTAAACATTTATAAAATGTTGATAAACATGAGTTGGGGTTAGGGGTCGAACGATGGGCTCGGCTTTATAATCGTTATTTTTAATGTTGGAGGTACCGATTCGACATCAGCTACCTATAAAGCACTTTGCCATTGTGTATCTTACCTCTTTATCGAAGGCCTGATGTGGGTCGGGCGTCATTTCGCCTGAAATACTGAAATCATGGGACCAGTGCGACAGAGTCTCCACAGCGCTCGCAAATAGTTTTGTTCATTTACAAAATAAGAGACGCCAAACAGGGGAGATCTTGTTAGATTCTATATCCTTGAGACCTGAGGCAACGTATTATACACTTTCTGAAACAATTCTTGCATGGCAAAGTATTTTAAAAATAGCAAATCTACAGTGAGGAGCACTAAGCGGCGGTTTGAACGGCCGGTTCGCGCCGTCCGGGCGGCGACTTCCGGGGCTCGCGCATGGGCCCCGGCCTCAGCACTGCGTTGCGAGCCCCTGTACTGATGAAGGCATGTTTCTAATGTGGATAAAATTTTATTATATATATTGTGTACGGAGCTTGATAAATAAACCAAGAGAAGTATTGGCCAGAGTTTATTGATGCCTCGCACAACGCAAACCGGAGTGGACATAACTAAAGAGAGGGCGAGAAGGTAAGCTCGGTTGCGGAGTAGTGCAGTACACAGACCGGGCAGCATAACATAGAGCGAAAGTAATTCTTGCAGGGTGTATGGCTAAACAGCTTTAAGAATCAACAGGGGAAGGTAGAGCCACTAGAACACATGGACACAACCATAGACATATTAGTCATATAGACTGCTTAAGGAGGCCCTATCTATTGTCCTCCGTGTCCGGTTAATGGCCGTCCCTCGATGCCTCGGGGCCCTCGGACGGTACCCACGTTCGGCTGTCTTCGGAAGCCGAAGCCATCTTCGGCTCCGGTACTGCACGGTCCCAGCGACCCCGCCTCCCCAGTCCACCCAGCGATGAGGCGACAGACCCCGAGCCGCAGCCCGAAGTGTCCCCGAACGGTGCCGGACAAGCCTCGGCTGGGTACCTTCCCGTCAGGTGCGCGTCTGCAGGGGGTCGTAAACCGCCGCGAGGAAACAGAAGGGCAGCTATTTTGGAACTCAACAAATGACAACTCCCCTCGCCCCTGGATTTTTTTTTTACACTACCTTCAGTTATAGGTCATATTTTTGTGAAACACATGCCACGGGATTTTTTTTCGATAAGTCGCACCGTTTGCCGTACGAGGGGGAGGCCGTTATTGCGGAATTTTCAGATTTTCCGTCTCTCCTTGAAAAATTTAACAAAAAACGAAGTGATATTTGAAAAGAGGACAAAAAAAAGGAACAGAAAATGTTTAAAAATAATTTTTGGGGAAAAATCCTAAACAGTTATTAAAAGTTGAGTATTTCAATTTAAGATTAAAAATAGAGTTGTTTGATAGAAAACGGCGTACTATGGCTCAAGAGATAGCTTAAAGTGTCCCCTAAACGAAACCACCAACGGCAAGAAGTATTTATTTTTCGTTCTCTAGATATCTCATTTCTCGTGAACCTCTGGAACGTACCTACTAGCGCCCCTTCGATCCGACCCCCCCCCCCTTTCTCTCCAGCTTGTGGCATGCGCGGGCTCTACACCTGGCTTTCACCAGCCCCCCCCCACACACACACACACACATCACCGTGTTCCCTACAGGCTCAGGTGACGCTGTAGCGCCTGCAAAACGTGGGGTAGGCCAGCCGGCCAACCGCTGTGTGCAGTCGGCTGCCCACCCTGACATGAGCGCCTGAGCCCCAGCGCTAGAAACGGACCTCGAACCGACGTATCCAAGTTGCTGCTCTTCTGCTACTCAATTTTAGGGCACTGCTTATAGTTTTGTATTGCATTTATCTTAATTTGCATATTATATGTTGGCTCCCTTGATGTGCTTGGCAAGAAGCTTATGTATCTGACTTCTTTTCATCATAATTGGTCCAGCCAAGAGGGTAATGTCTTGGACATTAACAGTCTGTTGAACATCACTAAATGAGTAACTTTGCTTCATGCCAGTCAAGTCTAAGACTGTAACTTCAAAATCTTCAGTTGCTTCATTTTTATATTCAATGTACCCCAATTGCCACTTGTGTTGGACTGGATCTGCATACAGAACGAAACCTCTGACATCAGAAAACTGTAAACGACTTCCACTGCTGGATATTGTTTTCTCTTTTCCACTTGGTGCATTAGAATAAGTTTTGAGGGTCACTGAAATACCGTTTTTAGATGTCCGAAGAGAAAATAGACGTCTATTAGATGTTTAATAGACATCTACTGCTAGACGGCAAGTTGTCTAATAGACTTCTTCGGTAGACGTCTATTAGACCGTCTTGATTGTCTCTATGGAGGTATCTATTAGACGTCCATCAGTCGACGTCTATATTTAGATGCCTTTTACATGACCTCCATATATTTATAAGATTTTTATAATGCAACCTTCAAATATGATTGTGTTCTTTCTTCCTCTGGCGCTTTTCTTCTTTCTCTTTAGCAGATCGTTATCTCGGTTGTAACTCATGCAATTGATTAATTCTTGCTATTTTACCTTACCTTGCCCGGTATAATACCATGGTATTATATCAGGTTCTGACTGAATTCCTTCCATTGGTAAAGCAGTTTGGAATCTCTTCTTTAAAATTTTATTATGGTCCAGTACCCCTTGAGAAATTGCATAAGAAAAATTCATTTTTTCACTCTTTTGAAAAAAAAATTATACAGCTCTTCTGCAGATTTTTAGCCCGCTCTTTTGCTTAAAAGCTATATAAGCGGGCTTATGCCATCGCCTCTGTGTCTGTCTGTCTGTCTGTCTGTCTGTCTGTCTGTCCGTCTGTCCGTTCCCCAAGAAGGACGTGAGCTAGAGGTCTGAAATTTTCAGGGTATTATTGTTGTCACTTCTGGACAACGAAACGGTTGGTGCAAATCCTGGCAACCACCCCTGAGTGGGTCTGAGGGGGTAACAAAGAAATAGGGGTTGGTCCAAGAAGTGGAACAAAAATATTTTTTTTATTGTCTCCTAAGGGGTAACTCGTGAAAGTAGAGCCCTTTGGGCTAAAATTTTGTCCGTTTGGCTCTATCTCGCACCGTTTAGGCGCTAGAGGGAGTTTTTCTGACAAAAGTGGCCCCAAAACAATATATTCAGCTTAGAAAATATTTGATGGTTTCCTAAGGGGTAACTAGGGAAAGTAGAACCCTTTGGGCTAAAATTTCGTCCGTTTGCCTCTATCTCTCACCGTCTAGGCGCTAGAGGGAGTTTTTCTGACAAAAGTGACCCCGAAACAATATATTAAGTTTAGTAAATATTTGATGGTGTCCGAGGGGGTAACTTGTGAAAATAGAGTCCTGTGGGATAAAATTTCGTCCGTTTGGCTCTATCTCTCACCGTTTAGGCGATAGATGGAGTTTCTCTCACGAAAATGGCCAAAACAGAAATATTTTTATTTTTTCAGAAGTACACTTCTGTCTGAGAAGTATGCGGCCGGTTCAAAATTTTCTTCTAAGCAGAAGAGTGGGCTTATTTTATGGTGGCACATCATTAATAAAACGTGTACACTTTTATGCAAAAGAACCACAAAAAAAACACATTTAGTTTTTTGTTGTTTGAACACGTTCGGTGTCATTCAGAGTATGCCTGGAAGTATATTTAACTTCTAGGTCTAGTCTTATATACATTTTCATAGGTGTGTTATTGGATTCATAAGCTAACATCAATAACTTAAAATTTCGGCATAACTTGCATGTATTCTACAAACTGCGGCACACACAGCCAAAGATGTTCAGCGTATGAAAAGAATACTTCGTTTGTTGAGTTTTACTTACGAAGTAGACAGAAAAGGTACCTGGCAAAAAGATGGTTCGAAGCGAGCCGTTACTCAAACGGGCCGAAGGCCCATTTTCTGATAGAAGATGTATTACACCATAAAAATTCAGAAGGGACGGGCCGAAGGCCCGTCCCAAACGCCGCCGGCAGGCCAAGCTGGGCCCGCTCCCTGCCGAACCGAGTTGCCGGTGGAGCGAAGCGGAGCTGGCAACTTGGTTTGGCGGAAGAGCGGGCCCAGCTTGTTTTTTCTCTGGGTCTTTGTTTCTTAGACTGTGGAGCCATGCTGTTCGTTTTACAGAACCACCAAGTCCATCACAAGCACATTTCTCATGGCTTGTGGCAAAAAATTATCATTCAGCAGAGACTCCAAAATCTTGATCATGAAAGAACGTATTGGTTATTTGACCATCTGATACTTGAATCACTGTTGAGAAGGTATCAAAATCGTGAGGTTGTTCGTACTTCACTCGCACCCTTGTTCTGCGCAAGCACCACTTAGTGGCGACTGGCCACACTTCGCCGCGGCGGCGAACTCCTGCCAACTGTTGAACTTTTAATTCAAACGAACTACAGTTCAACCCGGATACATCGTTATCCCTAGGGAGACGATAATCGTGACGTTATAACCGGAAAACGTTAAAAACGGGTATCGAGAGTATCGACCCTTTTTTAACCATTAGTTGCAGGGGGTGGCACTTTGGGTATTTTGACAGGTTTCTAACTACTTTCTGTCCACAAAGAGCAATTATTATTATTAATTAGACAGTTTTTGAACAAAATAAACAGATTTATTGAGAGTATAGACTAACATAGTACTGTACATAGAGTCAAGATAAAGTCAAGATTTATTGCGAGTATAGACTAACATAGTACTTTACATAGTGTCAAGATAAAGTCAAGATAAAAGACTAGAAAAAAAAGAATTCACTAGTTCTATACAGGAAAGCTCAGCATGTATTTTTGAAAAAAATAGTGATGTGACTTTGTTTTTTGCTTTGGTAACTTTGACTAATTAAAACTTTTTCACGGCGAGATATTAGGGCCATAACATCATCTGGGAGCTCCTGCTGTTGGTAGAAGTGCCGAACAGTTTCGAGTCCACTGGAGTCCACCACTGCGGGCCGGCGGCCGCGGGTCGCACGAGGACGCTCGGTGTTGTCGTCTTCCTTCCCGCTCGACTCCAACACATGTCGTCCATGACGTGCAGGCTTGCGGCCGCGGCGAGGCTCTTCACGTGCAGGCTCTGGACGGTCAGGCTCTTGTCGGGCAGGCTCTGGCTCCCTGGTCGATTGGCTGCAGAACGGATGTGCAATTCTTGGGGGAAAAAATCACTTTCACATTTTGCAGTTCAACTCGAGTGGAGTACCAAGGGCAGTTGTCGACGAACATAAGGGCCTTCTTCTCTTGAATGCGCATGCGGGCATCAAACTTAGGAATGAGAGGAATTCTTTAGATGTCATCCAAGCTTTTGGCTGAGATAAGTACGGGCACGGCAGGTTGCGTACCCCGACAAAACATTGGGATTGACAGACTTCCCTATCACTAGGCGCGGTAACTTGTCAGTGCCGTCAGCATTGCTGCCTAACAGGACCGTGAGCCTCGCCTTACTGTGCTTGTTGCCGTGCGTGTCCTCGCCCGCAATCACCATACTCTTGTCTGGGAGCATGTTGAAGAACAACCCGAACTCGTCTACATTGTAAATGCAACGTAGATCGTAACATTTGGTAAGGGATGGCAGCAAAGTTCTCCATTCCCGGATAGTGTCTTCTGGAACATCAGCACTTTCTCCGCCGGTCTTCTTGAAGACGATCTTGTGCCTCTTCTTGAAACGGTCGAGCCAACCAGTAGAGTTGCCAAAATTAGTGTATCCCAAAGTACCGAAACGTTTCTAAAGCAGCGGCTTTTTAGCCCGCCCTTCTGCTTTTAAAAAAGCATTAAAGCGGGCTTATGCAACCGCTCTCGTGTCCGTCTGTCTGTCGTCCGTGTAAGAGGAAGGAGATGAGCTAGAGGTCTACAAATTTTAGGGTATCGTAGGGGTCACTCCTGGGCAACGAAACGCCTGGTGCAAATCCTGGCAACCACCCCTAAGGGGGTGAAAGAGGGTAACAAAGAAATAGGTGTTGGCCCATAAAATAGAAAAAATATAATTTTTTTTATGGTCTCCTAAGGGGTAACTCGTAAAAGTAGAGCCCATTGGGGGAAAATTTTCCGTTTGACTCTATCTTGCACCTTTTGGGCGCTAGAGTGCTTTTTTGACAAAAATACGGGGAAAATGACCTCGTTGCACATAAAGACGTACAAGGAGGCGTCTAATCGTAAAATGTCAGAGGAAGTACCGCCCCAAAACAACACATTCTGAATCAGGAACTCCCCTCGGATTAGCCGTATCTTTTACTGTTTCGGCCCTAGAGGTGGATACATTGAAAACGATGGCAAAAAGTCAAGTTTTAAGACCGTTTGACAAACAATATACAACCTAAAAACTGCGCGGGTTCATTTTATTGGCTGAGCGATCAGCAAAGCCTATTACTCCGGTGATGATCAAAAAGTTTCGTGTCTGTCTGTCTGTCTGTACGCACGATAACTCGAAAACGGTTGGAGCTAGGAAACTCTAATTTCTATTGTAGCTTTGCATCATAAAAAGGAAGAACTGTATTGGTTTTGAGCCCTCTGGCTCAAAAATTAACGTGTCAAAAAATCATAAACAAAAAGCCCAAAACATTTCTTTAAGAAAATATTTTTTTTACATCTTTCTTAGAGGTAACTTGTCAAAGTAGAACCCTTTTGCCCAAAATTTTGCCCGTTTGGCTCTATCTCTAACCGTTTCGACGCGTCCTGACAACAATGTTCTATCTGCAGCGTGCGGATTACACAATGTTCTATCTGCAGAGTGCTGATTACACAATGTTCTATCTGCAGCGTGCGGATTACACAATGTTCTATCTGCAGAGTGCTGAATACACAATGTTCTATCTGCAGCGTGTGGATTACACAATGTTCTATCTGCAAAATGCGGGTTTCGGGACAGCTCCAAAGGAATGCTTATTACTCCGTAACCGCTCGTTCTACTTTACTTTTTGCTGTCAATAATTAAACATCGGACCCTTACGATTCTTTCTGTGTGCTCAAATTTGCCTTAATTGTCATGTTCTTGCTCTTGCTTGCTAGCAGTGAGTTCAGTAAAATGATGAGAGAGCTTTGGAGTTCACTTGTAGAATGCCCGGGTGGAAGGATCTACACGTTAGACTACATCAGTTTTCTAAGTTTTTTCCCAACTTATAATGCAGATAGAGTGCATGCGAGGCTAAGTCAGAAGTAGGGTTTTAAGTGTGTCTATATGGTAGTTTCAGTGTTCTGAAACTCCGGTTAAAGTACAGAAAAATGTGCTTAAACTACATTATAAGTACGAAAAACTATAGTTTAACTGTACGAAAAGTACCTCTTTTTTCGGACAAACTACAGTTTTCCGACAGTTTTCCATAGTTCGTTCCAGAATTCTGCCAGTTTTCTGCAACTTAAATCACAGTTTTACTCTAGTTAAATGTGAGTTTTGCAGCATACTATAAGTATAGTTCTTGTTTACAAATTTGAAAATTTTTATACCCCACGTTGCCCTTATTTACTTTGGTTACGCTTCTCCCTTTCGGATTACCAATTTTACCCTCTAAGTTACTTACTTGGATGATGAAAGTTGACGGCGACCGATGGGATTTGAACTCCGAACCTTCCGATTCGGAGACGAGGTCTGTACCCCTGGGCTATGGCGCCACGATACGGGAAGGAGTGCCGTTGCCCGATGTCCCTCAGAGCCTAGCCAACCCCCCTATTGCAGTCCGAACTATAGTGTGACTACAGTTTAAACATAGTTAAACTAAAGTGTCTTCTTTTTTAACTGTCAATCTTGCAAGAAATGTCTCCCGACTACTGAAAATCTGGTTATTATTGATACTGTTTGATAAGTCCACTATATTGGTGTTTGTTGTGGAGCTATACGTATTTATTTCAAGTCATCAAACAGTGGACTTAATGTCGACGGGGCGTCAGTGAAAGTTTTACGAAAAAAACCATAAATTATTTGAAATTGAAACTACGCCAATGCTACAGTTGCAATTTGTATTAAGTTTGGTGTCATCTACGTCACACTATCAGAGGTGTGAAACACGTTGTGTAGACGTACACACAAAGTGTAATCAACCCAAATATTTTATTGCACTTTAAAAAATTGCTCACTTGTTGCATGCTATATAGATCATAGATAACAAATATTCACAAGTCTAATGATTTGTTCAATCGAAGTTATATCTCTGATTACTCAAAATATACAGAAACGGTATAAAAATTGGTTTTCCCAACACAGATTGGTACTATTGGTGTTATCTGCTAGTTCAACTATACGTACTCTGGAGGTTAAATGGTGTGGAAAGATTAAATTTGAACTCTTTATTATCATCTAGTCAGAATTACAGTTAATGTACTAGTTGCAATTCAGATGCAAATACAACTTTCAGGAAAACTTCATACTAATGTCGGAAACTCGATAGTAAATTGGTCTTAAAACTGTCTTAAAACTGCAGTTCGAAACTGGTGTGGAAAACTACAGAAAAAGTAGCATAATAAAATATCTGAAAACTCAATTGTCAAACTAGTGTATTAACTCTACTTATTTCTCTTCCTTTTCTCCTCTGCAACTGCAGTTTTAAGACTGCAGTTTGAACACTACAGTTCAAACTACAGTCTAACTTAAGATCCTTCCACCCGGGTGCCTTTATTTCACGACTCGTGTTTGACAGGTAAACAATCTGGACATGACAATTGACGAACAGGCTCTGCCTTGTATGAATGAGTAGTGGTGCCAACTGACACAACACCTCCCCCCTGAGAGAGTCTTATAATAAAACATTTTGTAAAAATAAAAGAAGAGAGATATTTACACAATTGATTTGTACTGACTTAATAGCCGATGACTTGGAACTACCTATACTTAGGCGATTAATTTGATAGAACACAATGTATGTTGTGCGACTAGATTTGCACATTGTTAATTAGTTTTAAAATTTAAAAGAGGAATTGCATGAATGCTATTTTGAGAGCTTGGCCGAGGTTGCTCCACCGTTTAAGAGCCTGCTGGCTTGAATGGTAGGAACGAACTTCAAGGCTAACATTTTAAAAGTTTTAACGACAACCCAAAAGACTTAACTGAGTTGTTAGGAACGGGTGTCAGGAAGCAAGAGACTTAAAATGCTTTATACTCTGGAGGAAGATTACTTTCCATTTGTTGCAAATAACCCATAAAGTTCATACTTGAGTTCACGCTGCTAGTGTGCTCTTGTTGCAGCTGATGATCTGCTGGCGTTGCTTGGGTCTCGGCTTGCTGTGCTTCTACTCTTTTCTTGATGCCACAGGCTGATGAGGTGTCCGACGTTTTGACAGAATGCACACGTACTTGCTATGTGCTTGCAATTTGATGGGTGATGTTGGCCCAAGCAGCGGTGACACTGCTTCTGGTACCAGGTTCTTCCGTTGGATTGGTTGATGGCACAGACAGTGTGTGCGAATGATAGTGCTGATGATAGTTGAAGACTTGACATTGCTACAGCATCACAGCGACTTGATTCAACGCCTTGAGCAATCTTTAAAGCCTCTTCTAGGGTCTTCACTGCAGAACGTAGCAACAAGCATCTAGTGTCATTATCCTTGACCCCAGCTATGAGCTGATCTCTTATAGCTCTGTCGGTGTATGGCACTTGCTTGTCTCCTATTGTTATGGTATACTCGTCAAAGTTGCAGTCTGTGGTCAGGTTGCGTAGAGCTGCCACGTACTGGGCAATTGACTCACCGGTCAGTTGCTTACGAGAATGGAAATGGAAGGTGGCTGTTGTCTCATTCTGCTTGGGCTGGATGTGTCCTCTAAATGCCTCTGTCAGCATCGCGTACGTGATGTCGTCGTCGATCAGCTGTTTGGGCTTGAAGTGGCTGGCCAGATCTTCAAACGCCTCGTGGCTGCACACGAGCAGTAGCTCGTCCTTCTTGTCGTCGACTGTAGTGACGTCCATTTTCTTGAAGTATAGGGTGAGACGTTGCTCGTAGGTGTTCCACTGCATTTGGTTCTTCAGAAAGGGTCCGGGGTGGAACCGGTGGTTGTTGTTGGCCGCTGGTGGAACTTGATTCTCGTCGGCGCCCACCATGATTTGCTTGATTCTCTTCAAAATGCTTCAAAGTCACTCGTCCTCGTCGCCACTGTTATGTTCTTGCTTGCTAGCAGTGAGTTCAGTAAAATGATGAGAGAGCTTTGGAGTTCACTTATAGAATGCCTTTATTTCACGACTCGTGTTTGACAGGTAAACAATCTGGGCATGACAATTGACGAATAGGCTCTGCCTTGTATGAATGAGAAGTGGTGCCAACTGACACAACATTAATGTCTTCCAGTTACTTGCACGCCTAACCCCGTTTTGCAGATAGAACATTGTGTAATCCGCACTCTGCAGATAGAACATTGTTTATTCAGCACTCTGCAGATAGAACATTGTGTAATCCGCACGCTGCAGATAGAACATTGTGTAATCCGCACTCTGCAGATAGATCATTGTGTAATCCGCACGCTGCAGATAGAACATTGTTGTTAGGACGCGTCGGTTTGGGCTCCAGAGGGCGTTTTTCACACGGAAATGACCACAAAACATTTTAATGTTAACTCTCAGATATTTATTTACTGGTGTCCGTTGGAGTCACTAATCAAACTGATACCTCGAGGAACAAAATTAGTGACTTTTGGGGCCGAAGGGCTTTACGACTGTGCCCTTTGACCGACTCGGGTGTCAGCGCCGCAGGCCTAGGTAGATGTATGGCAGGCGCGTCGCAGCGTAACAGTGTTTCGTGAGATATGGCGAAGCCTGTTACGCGCGACGTGGTCTGGCGTACATCTACCTAGTTTTATTCTTAAGCAAAGCAGAAGGGTGAGGTGTAGTCACGGTGTTGCCCCGTTATAGTCTTTTGTCATGTCCGAGGAGCAATTTTCTAGGGCCGCAGGCCACCCGCCGGACGCTTTAGTTTACTCAAATATGCAAAGTGATTTACCGGTCACATTATTTATTTGATTATGCACTTCAGTAAATCGCCAGACTGAAATGGGGGGGCCGGGAGGCCAAGCAGGACCGGCCCCTGCCGAACGGAGTTGCCGGCGCAGCGAAGTGGAGCTGGCAACCCCGTTTGGCGGAAGGGCGGGCCTGCTTGTTGTTGTTACGTTGGCTAACCTGAGTGAAGGCCTGCATTGCCTCCCGAGGGGTCAACAACTTCGAATATTCAGTGTACAAGCTTGCGGTAATCGGTTCAATAATCAACAATATTCGCCCATATTCAACAATAATCTTCCCATATTCAAGAATCAAAATACTATACAACCCCCCTCCCACTCACTGACTGACTCACTGACTCATTGATATAAATGTTTGGCCTCGACCAAAACTGCCATGTAAACCTACTATACCTTTTTGGATCCGCGATA
>NW_026267329.1:289046-294031 GCF_000697945.3 Frankliniella occidentalis | reverse complement strand
GCGGCGGCGGGTGAGCGACTGACTTCAGACAAACTTCAGGCAACCGGCCGGGCAAGGGGATGAAGGGGCAGATACGACTCAGACAATATTCAGCCCACTGCCGGCATGGCCAGGGAAGGCGCTCCGACAAGAGTTAGATGTGTTTCAGCTAGTAGCCGCGGTGGCTAGGGCAGGAGTTCAGACAACTCTCAGACAAAGCGCAAGGTGCGCGGTGCGGCGCGCGGGCGGGTTGCTGGGGAAGAATTTTTCGAAATAATAGGGGGAAAAATAAGTTTTTCGCGTGTTTATTCACTCTAGCTCATGGAGATTTAGAGGCAGTGACAAGTATGTGTGTGTATCAACAGACATTTTAAAACAAACACAATGGAGGTCTTTCACAGGAACAATGTCAACTTGATCTGTTACAGAACAATACAATAATGAGAGCACACTGGCTCTAACTGGACTATCTACATGGAAAGGGTATGAGGTGACATACCGTTGAAGAACAGCAAAGGACTGTTGTTCTGTTCGAACAAAAACTTTGATACATCCAAAGAAGACTTGTCCCTGAAATGCATATTTCACATTAGAAGAGTCTCTAGCACCACGGGCGTAGTCCGCACAAACATATAAAAATCCATCCTTCTTGAGTCTAAAAAAAAAATCTGTTTGAATATTTGGGAAAGCTTGTTTTAAAATATGCAAAAATACTGGGTCTATTGAGTGCTTAGGTACAATCTTGCCTACTATATAAGTCACATCTCCAAGTTTTTCAGTCACAGCCAATCTGTTGCCATGTGACATAACAGAAAGGCAAAATGACTTTACATCAGCATTAAGAATAGTTTCAATTACTGAGGGTAAATTACGTAAAAGGCCTAAATTTGTTTGAATTTGGAGTCCTGCATAACGAGTGCCATGTACCAGCCTTGACAAAACACCATTTATATTTTCAAACGGGAAACAACTCGACACCCATAAAGGACCAAGTTGACAAACAACATCTGGGAGATGTAGGAGACAATGCAGGTTGTATGACATGTGACGCAAGCCAAATAAATCTTGCCACTGTTGAGCAAATGACTTCAAAAGCTGACGGGCCACTTCTACATCATTCTTTGAAACAGAACCTTGATTTAATAAACCAATAGCACATACAAGTTTCTTAAAGTGGCTTAGGTAAGGCTCTTTCATGTGTTTTTGAAATACTGGCAATGCAGTGCTAAATAACCAGACCCTAAACTCTGAAGCCTTAAAATAACTTAGATGTTTCAGGTCACGAGGGGGCCTGCCAAAATAATGAGGGGGGCTAAAACTACAAAACAGTGCACTCAAATTTTTTAACAAAGACTTCTTATCAATATTTTCCCCAAACACTAACTTAATGTGCTCAGCACTGACATACAGTTGGAAAATCTGGCGACAAATCCCTAAATACACACAATGCATAACATCCACAGCCGTAGAAGACAGGAAAAATGATGAAAGCATGTAAAATAAATAGGTTGGTCCTTTGATACCGTTCTCTTGGTCCCCAACATCTTCCTTGTACTGTTCTTGAGTTCTAGGGGGCAAATCCTCTTCATATGGGTAAACAAAAACATTTCCAGTGTCCTCTGACTTCTCTCCTTTGACATAACAAAGATGACACCCAAAGAAACCATTAAATTGATTCATACGCATGAAAACAGCTTTGGCGGGTGCATCACATGAACCACATACAATGTTGCATTTAATATTTACAGGAGAGTTTGAGTTTGGCAGAGTAACATCAATACCTGTTGTTCTCAACATTTTCACTTCCTCAAATATTGGTTTCATGAGAAGGTTTGGGTGAGGCTTTTCATAACCAAAGGCTATACCCCCCAAGAGAATGTTTTCTTCTTTGTAGCGCAAGTGAGGTGGAAGCTCATTTATCGAAAAATAAAATGGCCATACTTGAAAACTACTAGACTTGTAGAGAGATAGTCCATCAGTATTCCACATACATGTTATGTCAAGTGGTCCGATTGGTGAGTTGCTTTTGTAGATTTCCCCATCATAAATGTCTTCATAGTTCTCGGGATTTTGCCTCGGACGATGGTGGCGATAAGCTAACAAATCAGCAAAACCAGGTCTAGCATACAGTCTCTTTAGCTGGTCAGTGAGAGGAGCATGGATGTAAAATCCAACTTTAGTTTCAGATTTACAAGTTGAGCATAGTGAATCCTTACTTTCAAGGCTCTGACAGCAAGTACTACAAAAATATATAAGATTCAAAGGTGTTTTGATATCCTCAAAATGTTTGTAAAAGTTAAACATTGATTTGAAAAGGTTATGATTCACTGGCAGGAGAAGATTCAGTAAAGAGAGCAAATGACTAAACACCTGACCACTAATTTTACACCCAAGCAAAAATGATAGTAGCGCTGTGGCTGCATCGTGAAGTGACACAGTAGCTCCCTCATACAGAGGAACATCAGCGCCTGGTTGGTAGGGGTGAGAAGATGAAGCAGGCATTGAAGATTCAAAAGCATCAGTTTCATGAAACCCAGGTAAATTGCCATCCTCTATGTCCTCTTGAAGTTGATGTGAAACAGGATCCTCTTGCTCACAAAAACTGTTGTCTGAACAGACAAAGTAATCAAAGGCATCATGAAATGTATGGTCATCATCATGAACACCTGCAAAGACATAACTAGTTTAAATTTCACTGTTCAAAAAAAATAATAATATTATAATTAAAATTTCTAATAGATATTTGTTAGTTTAAGAGAAAAATGAAGAAAATTCACACACCTTCCTGTGCCTCAAAAGCCTCCATGGGGTCATCAGAGATGCAGTCTGGTGCAGTAGGGAAAGGCACTGTATTGAAAAAAATATATATTATTATTAAACCATCTGGAAACTGTACAAATTGACAGAGAAGGTGAAAAAATACTCACATGACACTGTTGGTGTTTCTAGAACCGGAGTGGAATTAACAAGATCAGCTGATGGTAAGGTTAAGGAAATGGCTGCAAAAATAAAAATATTTTTTTTAGATATTTGACAGAAAATAACCCTTTTTAAAAAAAGGTGGGGGGGGGGAGCAATTATAAATACACAGTTACACCACACGCTGTTAGGGAGAAAAACAAACAACTAATTACCATCCAGATCCATGGAGAGAGAACTGGGAGCAGGTGTTGTACATATTTCAACATCAGCATCAGGCTCCAGATGTGACAAGTTTGATGCTGCACCTGGCGACACTAAATGAAAAGAAGCCGTTGTTAGTATTATAACTCTTGTGCTGAAAGTTACCATAAGTACACAGTGAATAATATTTACCTTTGAGGGTAGCAGTTCGTGATACAGAAGGCAGTAGTGTCTCTTGTACTACATCTTCCGGGACTGGCAAAGAAGCAAATTCGGGAAACTTTGGTGTTACATGTCCCATATCAGGTAACAGCATCGTTGGTGATTCCATACACCCAACAGGTAAGACGATGTGGGACTGATCGTAAACTGTGCACAAGCAAAACAAACAAAAATAAAATGCGCACTAACCATTTGTTCCTCCTGATTTCAATACAAGTACCACAGTAACATACCTGCTTGCGGTGGTGGAGGCAGCACAGGTGTGGGATCAAATCCAACATGGTGTTCTGATGAGATATCATGGATGGGAAGATTTAAATCATGTTCAGGCAATGGCAGCCCAGTGCCAACATCTTGATCATTTATACGCTCCCTGTTAAAAAAGCAGACATCACATGTCGGAATTCAACTTTAAAATTGTGAAATTGGAAAGTAAAACTATCTGTGTTCTAGAAGTGCTTTGAACAGAGACTGCTTGACACCTTCTTTTGAGGTTAGAATCCTTGCATATCACAGATTTACTTACTCGGGGTCCGTAGGCTCGCGTCGATCAACTCTTGGCCGTTTTGACATACTTTATTTCTTTACGGGTCGTTAGAGCACACAACAAATATAAGGGCACACAAAATTAACAAAACAATACCGTAGAAGATTTCACCGGCGTTTCACGTTAGCACGGCCTTTGGTGTCATTCGGAAGGTTCTGTTGGCCACGGGCACCAACATTGTCGGGCGAGTCCACCCGCGGCCATCAGCTCTTCCCGGCCCGCTTTTCATTGTTTACTCAACGTGGATACACAGCGCAGCTCAATCGTTCAAGAATTTTTTTGTGGAAGATTCCTGGTGCCTTGGTTTTCCTTTTCTTGTGAGTAAGTAACCATGTGTACTCGTGTGGAGGTTGGCGAAACTTTGTGGTTCATTGAATGTTGTGTTGTGGTTTGCAAAGTGAGCAAACAACAAGTAGTCATTTTCCGTGTCCTAAACTTCGTGCTGTGTGTGTGTGCTCCAGCTGAAAATGGCACCCACGGTTCCGTCAGGTCGGGGTCGGGGTATCAAAACGAAACCTAGAGGGCCCCGAGTCACAAAATTCGCCCTCATCCTGTGGAAGGATTGTGCGGAGCCATGCGCGGACGTCGTGCACATCAAAAAGATATCCGCGGGTGATGGTGTCAACGGGAACCAGCCGCGGCCCAACCTGCAACCCGGCATGGTTGTCACCGTATCGTGGTTCAAAGATGCAGAGAAGCAAGGACAAATCATCCAGTTGGGTGAGTGATTGCAGATTGCATAGCACACTTACAGGGTTTGCTTTACACTAGCTGCCCCATACTACTGTACGTAAAAAGCTCTCGGTGCCGTCGGTGTTCTCGCGCCCCTTTAATGCTGTGCGTGAAAATTTGCTTTGCCATCACTTGTGTTATACTGTGCTTATCATACTGCTACAGGAGCTGAGCGACCCCTAAAAAAGGTCTGCATCGATGAGAATGGGAATGTAAACGCCGCCGGAGTACGACTCCTCGGGCGAAGGGAGTGTGAGATGCGCCAGACCATTCGCCATCGACGGGGTGCCGTTCAGAGCGCAGCCGACGCACAGCTTCTTCAGACTGTCAATGGTGAGAAACTTTTAACCTGCGTCCCTCGTAAGAATTCTCTTACGGGCGG
>NW_026267329.1:286622-288172 GCF_000697945.3 Frankliniella occidentalis | reverse complement strand
GACCTCCGTCGCAGTTCCGCCCTTCGCCGGCCTCGTGCGCGCCCCCCGGGTAGCCGACCAACAGCTGCCCTCGGCCACCCCCGCCCCCGCCGGCTGCACCCAGCTGCCCCTAGCTGGCCCGGCCCCGACCTCTGCCCGACCTTCGTCGCAGTGCCGTCCCCGCCGCTGTGCCACGGCCGTCCTTGTCGCGGCCCTGCCGCCCGCGCCCATAGCTGCCCCCGACCGTCCATGTCAGATCACCCCGCCCTGCAGCCCCGAACACCCCCAGCCCCCTCCCCTTCTTTCTTTGCAAGATTTCGTGCCCTATGGAATTGTGCCCCCCGCCCCTCTCCGCCACATCCTTCCACCCTCTAACTTATCTACCTGTTAAAGTAATTTTCTTTGTATTTTTTTATTTTATTTCATTTGCAGATGAATTAGCTGTACGTGACCATGAGATTGTGCCCTTCAAGCCAGGTGAACTGGAACGCTTCCTTAGAGCATTACCTGACAACCCAAGTCTAGAAGAGGTCGATCACGTTGTGAAAAGGCTGCCTTGTCTGGCACCACAATCTGATCTTGACGTATGACATTTCTAATTTTTTCAGTGATTTTAAAACAATTTTTTTAGGGGTTAATATATTTTTTATTTTGATTCCAGGTGCAACTAGTGAAGGGTTTTCCCGTGTACATAAATACTTATATGCTTGCTACGTTGCACAGACTTTACGAAACTAAGCCTGGTGCATATCTGTCGAAGCTTCTCACGGAGCTAGTACCTCCTAAAGTGCAAAGGTTGCCAAACTTGACAGCAGTGGGGAAGGGGTCAACCAAAGTTGGACTTCCCGAAATTGTGCTGAAAACTCTCATAGGTATAGTACAGTACAGAGAATTTCTAAAGCAATGAATTTGTTGAGGTAAAATTAAAATAACTGAAATGTATCTTCCAGTGTACGTGGACAACCGTTCACGGGGCGAGTACAAGCCACACAATGGCTTCCCAAACGCTATTAATGCTATTTTATCATATGAGCGGGACTGCCGATCAACAGAGAATGATAGGCACCGGTTCGTCATGGACCCTCCTGGACCTCTGTCACGCATTGGTACGTGCTGTGTAGTGCCAGTGGGGGGGGGGGTGCATTATAACATCAGAGATTAGGCCCCTAACTGCTTCATTTTTACAGTTGCTGCAAGAGAGTCCACACTGACAGTGGTCAGGCTGGACGGGCCTACCTCAACTACCAGATCTGTCCCTGGTACCGCTGGTACCGCTGGTACCGCTTGTACCGCTGGTACCGCTGGTACCGCTGGTGCAACTACCGTTCCTACTGCTACTATGGTTCACGATGCAACACCCACAGTCATGGGAATTGCAGCTGGTAACTTGGACCAGACACAAACATGGTCACATTCCAGCCATGGAGAACAGAACCTGGAGCCTCCACCCCCAGGAACAGATGAAGAGCAAAGGCAGTGGCCCCCTAGGGAAGGATCTAGCTTTAATTTTGTTACCCACATGAACATTATGAATGAAACAGGATAGAAACTGCTCACATTATTATTATTTG
>NW_026267329.1:284938-285273 GCF_000697945.3 Frankliniella occidentalis | reverse complement strand
GTTCCCCAGCGCCGCGCAGCATCGCTGGTTCGGCTCGCGGCCGCTGGGGCTGCTCGACTCGCCCGCCGCCTGCCCCTCCTCACCTCTCCTCCTTCAGCCATTGTTGACGTCGCTTGTCGTGTCCGTCCGGTCCGTCCGTGCAGGAGACAGCGGGCAGCTGGAGTAGAGTTTTTCGTGTGTAATCGTTTCGCGTGTATAAAAGTCTAAACGATTCCGGTTGTTTTTGAAGAAAAATAAACCTTCAGACAATATACATTTTGAAATTTTCTTTCGATACATTTTTGTGCCAATCAATGCATATTTCGGATTTTTACGGCAAAACATGAAAAATCCAC
>NW_026267329.1:283621-284888 GCF_000697945.3 Frankliniella occidentalis | reverse complement strand
CACTGTACGCGAAACCTTAGAGTTGCTGACCCCTCGTTGCCTCCCGGCTACTCACTTACTTCACGACTTCGAATCTTCCTTACAAGTCATAAAATTGTCAGATGGTCAAACCGAGTGTGCCGTTTTAAGTTTTAAAGTTGCGTAACTCGACCAACGAAGTTTCGCGAGTGTCCGGCGAAAAGAAACGAAAGTGATACTTGAAACAGTTTACGTGTTTACGTTCGTAAGTTGGAGGGGGGTGGGGGAACTGGCTCGGTTGAATTGTAAAAAGGTAACTAATGTTTTCGGTTCATCTTGACAAAAGAAAATAAAAAGGTTTTATGCTCCAATACGATCGGAATCGAAATGGCAAAGTTATAGTCCTCCAAATTGGCAATTGGGCGTTTTTGCACACTTTTAACCAATTTGGGGGCTAGTAACTTTCCCATTTCGACTCAGATCGGCTTTCAGCATGGGACATTTCCTTGAAATTTTAAAAAAGAAATCCAAATGTTGTAATAACACTTTAAATTTTGTAAATTTTATAAAATCCTAATTTTCAATTTTTTTATTTCAACTAAATGTTATCGTGTTTACTTGTAGAATAATTAGAAGTCACATAATCTTTCAATGTGTCAAAATGATTATTAAACAGACAACTTCTTTGCTCAAGCGCCATAGACTTGCAATTGACCGAACAATATTATAGCCAACATCGCAAACTTTGGTAGGATAAGCCCATCGAAAGCTGAACAAGGTATATCATTTTCTTAAATTGACTAGCTGTGTCTGGAGTCATATTATGGCAGATGAAATCCAATGAAATGGTAGGAACTGTGAAATTAAACTCAATGATACGATACATTACAGAACATTCAATTTAATATAATTCAGGGACTCGTGATCCTTAAAATGCCTCGGAGAGATCTGATAAAAATGAATGAAAGAGTGACAATAAATTATACTTGTCGTAGAAGAGAAGTTTAGATGTATTTTGAAATTAAATTAAAGATTAGGGTATTTAATTTTACTTCAACCACAAGCATTCTAATAGAATTTAACCTTTCACAAATAAATGGATTTGATTAGAATGAAATGTGCAGAAAAGGGTAAGTTAAGTAGAGGGAGGGCAGTGGGGATAAGAAGGGACAGTAGCAGACACGTTCTGTAAGTGAACTGTGGTAACACATTTAGGAAGGCATCCCCCTCTAGAAACCAGACTTCCCAGGATGAACAGAGGGGGGGGGGGTCCTTAAATGAATGCGTACACTTCACATACAGAACATGT
>NW_026267329.1:275753-278746 GCF_000697945.3 Frankliniella occidentalis | reverse complement strand
ATAATACTTTACATAATTCTAATGCAATACAATATGATACAATATACAATAACTACAATAACTTTACCAGATAATGTAAAACATGTACTATCAGCGCAGAAAGAAGGGAGCCCTTTCTGCTTGGAAAATGGACGTCAGAGGGGTTCAATTTTTTCTGCGCTGATAGTACACATTGGAAAAAAAACAAAACAGAAATACTATCTATCTAATGGGCACAGGTATGCCATTTGCTCTTAGCACCTGAAGGGCATTTGCTATGGCATCGGAGGTATAATATCCTGAAACCAGAAGAAACATATTAAATCTTTGGAAAGGTACATTTGGAACTTTAATTTTACAAAAGCACAATGGTTGATTGCACAAGTAGGAACGAGATGGAGCTAGAGTGTTCTGTGTTGCATGACTTTTAAAAAATCCAATCCGTTATGACAAGGTATTTCTTTGCTTAGTGGCAGCTTGCGCCGAATATTCCTACTAAATTCCCTGTCAAGTTTATTTGAATCAGAAAACTTCGAACTGTACATTGCAAGGGCTCTTTTCCATCTTTTTGGCCCCAGGTAGACTTTCAATCTTGAAATTCAACCAAAATTTATTCATAAAGATAATAAAGGCTAAATGTAAAAAGTCAGAATCTCCCTAGGGCAAGAAACAAGAGAAATGGCAATAATAACGTATAGTGTTAAAGTTCCTGATTCAAATAAACTTGATAGGTAATTTCTCAATCATTTTTTGTAGGAATGTCGGGCGCAAGCATAAATTCTTAGAAGTCCACTTTCAAGAGGTGTCTGACTAATTGTAACTAGGGCTTCCCTTTACTTTTTTATACTTTTTTTTAGCATCAACCCAATCTGCATAAAATTTAGCACCAACACCCACCAGAAATAAGAAAACAATTTTTCTTTCTTAAAGGTCAGGAAATCTAATAAGACCAGCTTTTATCACAGTACTCTCCAATAAATGCCTCACTGTTTAAATCTGAAATATTAATATCACCCTCTGCTGTCAAGGTGAAGTGCTATCAATTTGCAGTCTAGAATAATATATCTCTCTCTACCTAGCTTCCACACCCGTGATACCCATTATGCACTGATTAGTAAAGTTAATTTACCTGATGATGAAGGCCTGGACTGTGACTTGGATGGTGCTTGCGAATGTTGTGCCATCTGCCCCTGCACTTGTGCGTTAATTGCTCCTGCAAATACAAAGTAAGAATTGAACAGAAAGCAAGACAAATTGTTAGAGGTTTGCAGTTCTTTTTGAGCACATTTTCTCTTACCTGGTAGGGCACAGTGACGAGAGGTAGAAAGTGTGTGTAACTGAAATGGACTGCCATACGGTCCCTGAACTACTGTGCCATTTGATTCTGCAAAAACAAAATTAAAAAGAATGAACAAAAGACAACTCTAATTACTTTACTTGCAATTTTAAAGTGAACAAATGCGTACCATTTAAGCTGTGAGAACTTTGAAGTATATTGAAGTGCTTCCCCTGTTCCTGGCTGTATGCTTCTTGTTCTCGTTGCCTGTTATCTGCTGCTCCTGCAAAGACAGCACAAAAAATAAAAAGAAGGTAACATAAACTTGTTGCAATGTATTTTTTCCCAAGGTGAAAATTAGTTACCTTCCAAAAATATATTTCTAAATGTCCGGTTCTGTGTACTGGGTCCTGCTGATGGTGTTTGCAGCATTATATATTCTCCATCTCTAATTTCTCTACAATCAGAGCGGGGTGATTCTGCAACAACAAAATTAAGAAAAAATGGACATGAAGCAATCGTCATTCATGTCACTTTTCTTTTCTTAATTTAAAATTTTTTTTACCATTGTGAACTACAGAATAGTTATGAAAGCGGTCCTCCTGTAATAGTTCCTCCGCTTCCCCTGAAAATGAATTTGTAAACAGATGTATTACACAAGTGGCATATCAAATATTTAAAAATTGGTAAGGAAGGAAAATCACGTACTCATTGAGGCACATCGCTGCAGTTCATTTTCCTCTCCAACAGGTCGAGAGAAGTGCGTTGCTTCTTCAGTAATAGATTGAGAAGCTTGTCTTGCAACTATGGAAATAATAAAATGATAAAAATCTTTTAAAATGAACCAAAAAGTGCAATGTTATCATATCAGAAATATGTCATGACAACAGTTGTCCTACCTTTGTCATGAGGCTGCTCCTCCTCAACCTCCTCATTCTCTCCAAGCTCCTTACCTGAAGAAAATTCAATTACAGATTAAAACCATGGTTATAAATTCAGGAATAAGCGCATCATTGACTCCCTTTTGTAGATGTAAAAAAATTAACACAAATAAAACTTACCACGCTTCCTGTTCTTCTTATGATCTTCATTGACATTCGCTTGCCTTTTATGTTGAGACAACAGATTAATACATCTGTTGAAACTCTTTATGCCTTCTTTGCCAGCAGGGGGATCAGGGAAATCACTTACTAAGCATTTCTCTGAACAAAGCAGAATTAAGTTAATTTGGTGCAATTAACATCAAAATGGTAATTCAGAATTCTTTAAATTTTGAAATGGCAAAAACAGAAGTAAATTGGGAATACAGAAAGAAGGATCAATTCTAAAAGAATGAGCTACCTACCATAAAGACTTTTATACAGTTTCTTGTTAATTCCTGTTGTGTTTCTTTTCCCCTTTGCTGACAATAATGCAAGTTTGTCTCCATAAAGATAGTTGAGAACCACTGCCACATAATCTTTCCACCCGTTTCCTTTTACTTCAGTTTCGGTCTTAATTAACAGGCCAACCATGGCTGGCACAAAAATTGTTTGATTTCCAAAAAGGTCGTGCTGAAAAGTACATAACATATCCAGCAAATATAAACCTCCACGCGTGACTCATTAACGATACAAATGTTTCTCGAAAACGGCTCGGCCGATTTGCATCATTCAAAGTGCATTCGATTCTCCTCGTCGACAATTGGGGACCGAAAATGTGTCAAAAGTGACGAAATGTGAAAAATACCCGTTCAAAA
>NW_026267329.1:265373-270377 GCF_000697945.3 Frankliniella occidentalis | reverse complement strand
GCGAGTTTATTTTTCTAAATTGCAATCTGGTCTATATGAAAAACCAGTAAAAAGATGTGTCTATTCGAACCCAAAAATAAAACAACTCACAGGACACACATCACTGTTTTGGAGGTACATCATTGGTAACTGAAATACAAGACAGTGTTAGCAAAGCCTTCTAAGCGTAATCTTAAACACACATTGCAGATAAAGATAAAGGATTGAAAACAACTGCATATATTTTGACTCACTTGCAAATCCTTTTTTTGGGTTTCTGCAGATTTACACATATTGTGAAGGATGCTATGCAGCCAGCCTGCATTTGAGTTTTTAGCACTTAAGCTTTTGGCTGCCTCACTGAGAACCTCCAGAAATATTTGCACCTCGCTGGTGACTGGGAACAATGACACACAAAATAAGCTGTTATCTAACTCTAATGCCAGAATTGAGATTTAAAAATATGATGAAGGGTAGATTGCACATACCATTATAACGTACGGATGTCCATAACGCTTGGCTGACATCTCCCACAGATAACTCGGTTGACGAGGCTGGCAGAGACTCGTCCAATGGCTCACTGCTTCCTGCAACATCAGACGAAGACAAAATAGGGGAAACTGGTTTTGTTGAAGCCATACTTACCACGGGGGTGAGCGATAATAGAGATGCATCCTGATGCTTGATTGAAGCTTTCAATGCTTTGTTGTTGTCCCGCACTTCCCGGTCCACCTGCCTCTTTGAAGCCAAAATGTGCTCTGGATAGCATTTGGCTTCCAGTGGCATTAATTCGCCGTTTTCTGCGTTGACTCTCGCAAAACCAAGTGCCACTGCATCATCTGAAATTGAACGAAAGTTGAGTATCGTACACCTGTAGGTTAGGTAATGCAGCCGACGCCACCGTCGGGCTAGTGGTGCATGGGAGAAGTTATTCGGGAGGGGCGAGCAAAACAATAAGTGCGCGAATAACTTACCACCCTCACCAACAATCTTGCAATCATAAAATTTCTGTGCTTTTCCTTTCCCATAGGGTAGTCTTGTGTTTCGGCCGACCTCGCGATAACCACTGGGCACCGACGTACGTTTGACTACGTCAAACGTAGATTTTTCTTCATTTGTCTTCGGAAACCACAAGAGGTAAAACTTCTTTGGTTTCTCACTCGCAGACTTGGTTGATTTTTTGCCTGCCATTTAATCAGGAATTTGGGCACAAGGCTAGAAAATTCACAACGCAGTAAGACTCCAAAACACAAACACGCACCGCATGGATGTCGGTAAACAAAGAGAACGGAAACCGGACAGGAGAGCAGACAGCTTTTGCTTCTTCCATGCTTCTTCTCAAGATCGTAACCGAGTATAAATAAATTAAAGGTTTTTGAGGGTATAAATTTGCCTTTACCCGGATCAATATGTACGAAATGTCCTCAGGAATGAAAACTGGTCTTACCTCAAATGTGGATAATTTTTGTCTTAACTAACTGAATTATCTTACATATTTAAAGCTGGCTATGTTGAATTGCGATCTCTCATATCCGTCACCTGTCTCTCCTCTTCCTCCCCCCTCCCCGTGCCCGCTCGCTCTCACTCGTCAGCTGTTTGTTTCGGCATTGCCGATTGTTGTTTTTGCTGTGCGTTAGCAAAACTTGTATATTTTTCAACGTTGAGCATGCCCAAAACACAGCGCGTGCATGCCAATCTGAGGAGGTCGGCGCGGGCCAATCTTGTACGACACATAAGAGGCCATGCAAATGCTGAAGCTGCCGCAGCCGACGAATATTACAGAAGAAATGACAGGTTATGTGACGCTCTAGTTTCTTGTGTATAGTGTGACAAATAGAATGTTTTCAATCAATTGGTTATATTTGCAGGCTTCACAACGATCTAGAGGTAAACCGCGAGCTTGGAGAAGTAGGAGAAATAGTAGTAAATGTGCGGGGCGAGGCAGAGGTTCAAAATCAAGCTGGCCGCAGACGTGGCGGTCTACAGCCTGAGCCTAGGCCCCTCACACCGCCCAGAGAAGTTGATCGAGACGAGGGACGACAAAATTATAATAATCCACTTGGTGCCGACGAACTGAACGAGGAAAACAACCCTGATGATGTTGAACCTGAGGATTCTGACGAAGAAATGTTTGATGAGGGTGTTGACATCGAAGCAGTTCCTGGAGACACACCCCTCTACAACAATGCAAATATTACAATCAATGAAAGCATGGTTATGGTGTTAAGTCTAATGCTCAACCACAATCTTACAGGTTCATGTATTGAAGATCTTCTGCAGGTGATCAACTTTCACTGTCCTGCTGAAAACCTTCACAAGTTGAGCTACCACAAGTTTCGGAAGTTTACTCGCTGTGGTAAAGTGCCCATGAAGAAGAAGTTCTACTGCTCGGTGTGCATGACAGGTTTGGAAAATGAAGATGCCTTGTGTACTGTTTGTGGTGTTGACAGAGAAAAGAATTATTTTGTGCAGCTGCCATTGGCACCGCAGTTGCGTGAGTTGTACAAACGTAATTCCTTTTACAACAGTCTGCAGCACAGACACAACCGAGTGAGGGCTGGCCCCGATAACTGTATTGAAGATATTTATGATGGAAGTGTTTACAAAGCTCAGGAGGGTCAGGGTGGGTTTTTAAGCAATAGAAATAATATTTCTCTGACCTGGTACACTGATGGCGTTCCAGTTTTCTCATCTAAGAACTACAGTATTTGGCCCTTTATGTTTCTGATTAATGAATTGCCATATAGGATGAGAGCCCGAAGGAAAAATGTCTTAATGGCAGGCTTATGGTTTGGCCCCCATAAACCTTCTGCAAACTTGTACATGAGATCTTTCTTGCCAGAATTAAGAAGATTGTACACTGATGGTGTGCGAGTTTCCGTTGCAGACTTAGAAAGAATTAACATACCAGTAAAAGCAATTGTTTTAGCAGGAGTTTGTGACACTCCAGCAAAAAGTAATTTTTTAAATGTTGCTGGATTCAGTGGTTTTTATGGGTGCCCAGTTTGTGAAATAAGAGGTGAAACGCTTAATGTGGCTGGAACTGACCATCATGTGTATCCATATCAGGAGCGTTTAACTTTGCGTACTACTGCCCGGTTTGAGAATTTTGCCAGACAAGCACTTCAAGTTGCAAATGCAACAGGAGTTCAGGGTGTGAAAGGTCCAACTGCCCTTCATTTAATTATGCCTGATTTTTTAAAGGGAGCCGCAGTTGATCCCATGCATTTGGTGACAGGAGTAGTGAAAAAGCTTTTGCAACTGCACTTTGATTCAAATCATTCAGATGAGTCCTTTTCTCTTCGGAATGTGCTGCGGGTTGCTGATCTTGAGTTGTTAAAAATCAAACCTCCCAAATTTATTCATAGAAAAGCTCAAACTCTTGAAGAGTTTCATCGTCGGAAAGCATCTCAACTGATGTGTTGGTTTCTCTATTACTCCCTTCCAATTTATAAAAATATCATGAAATTAGAGTATTATTATCACTATCTGAAGTTGGTGGCTGCAATATCACTTTTAAATGCCAATAGTGTGTCTGTACAGAATATTCAGAAGGCAGAAAGGCTGCTTAAAGAGTTTGTAAAAGATTTTGAAGGACTTTATCACCTAAAATTTTGTAGCATCAACATCCATTTGCTTCTTCATCTGCCTAACTGTGTTCGCCACTTGGGGCCTTTGTGGGTTTATACATGCTTTCCCATGGAAGATTTGAATGGAAAAATTATAGGTAATATTCATGGGAAAACATCAGTTGACAGTCAATTCTGTAATACATTTTGGCAAGTTCTCTGTCAACACCGCAAACTAAATACCATAATAGATGGTCCAAAAAAAGACTTCATAAAGAAACGGAAGCGGTCTGTGAAAATTACTGATCAAATTGCTCCAGGCTGCTACAGTGTTGGGAACTACAAAATATTTGGTAGGGAAGGGAGACATATTGTTAATGCTTTGGAGGCTGCACATATTAACCCACAGAATACATCAGTATATTTTAGGCTTTTGAAGGGCAGTATGATCTATGCATCCAAGGGGTATGAACGTGATTTTGCCAGTAACTCATCATATGTTGCTTATAAACTTGGGGGCCTGAACTGTTATGGTTGTGTGGAGGTGTTTATTTTTGTGTCTGCTTGCAACTGCCCTGATGTGTGTGAGTGTGTAAGTGGGCATTTTGCTGTCATTAATGGGGTTCGGAAGGCTGAGAGCTTCAGAGTGCCTTACCATAACAATTTTGAACTATCTCATATTCACAGGTATGTGGAGGCAGGCTGGATACATGTTGTTCCTATTTCTTGTTTAAGAACAGTTTGTGTTGCCATGAATACATATAATGATTTGTATCTAGCTGAACCTGTAAATTCTTATGAGGTGGAGTAATGATCCCTTCGGGTGCTCCCACAATGTCTTCTACGGCTCTAATTATTGGGTTTACAAAGTCTGACTAACTTGAGTCCTAACAATAATTGCACCATGTCTCAGAGAATTCTGTCTAGAAAGCAAGCTAAGTAGAAGACATTGTGGGAGCACCCTTAGTCATTCTTTCAGAGATTTCAGTTATTCTTTCTTTGTTATTCAACATATAACAGTGTTGTCTTATCACTGCATAGCGCCAAGAATAACCATGACCATTACATTCCCCCGTTTTAATTTATTATGTTGACAAGGACATTTGTAAATGTAAGGAAAGCCAAATAACCCTGTAATTTTTGTGATGACCTCTGTTCAGTTTTGTGATCACTGATATTCAATAGGATGAATTTTAACAATGTATTTTTAACTTGGAGTTTCATTTTTAAAACTGTATGCTATGTAAAACTAAGTTGGCTGTAAATTGAATGTATAAGAAGTATCAAACTGTGCCTTTGATAAAATTTTGTTAGTTGTATTCTTATTTCACTTATCTAGTTAATGGTATATTACATATGACTTCAAAAGTTAGCTATTTATTATTTACAGTGAGATTTGTTGACCTCTGTTTAGTTCAGGACAATAGACCGCTGCTTCTCACTGCAAACGTTACCT
>NW_026267329.1:254449-257638 GCF_000697945.3 Frankliniella occidentalis | reverse complement strand
GACACCCACTGTCCATCATCAGACCTTCTCTTCAGAATGCTGATACATATGTACCCGGAGCTACTAATATTGGGATGATAAATTTTTGTAAGCATTGTCACCTGTTAACAGGAAAAGGGTTGTTAGAGAGTAGAAACATTTCCCTTGATTTCAAATAAAAATGAAATTACAACATGCAGAATGTAATCAGGAGACAGCTGTTTTTA
The DNA here is from genome assembly GCF_000697945.3 of Frankliniella occidentalis. Taxonomy (NCBI): domain Eukaryota; kingdom Metazoa; phylum Arthropoda; class Insecta; order Thysanoptera; family Thripidae; genus Frankliniella; species Frankliniella occidentalis. The sequence continues at coordinate 257,432 of NW_026267329.1, read as the reverse complement.
CAAGTGCACATTCACTTACTTTTGGAGGTGAGAGAGGGTAATCATCTGGTATTATAATATCAAGGTTAAATAGTCCTCCCTCATAACTTGACCCAACTGGTCCTTCAATTGCACCTCTCCAATTCATTAAATTCGGGCCGTTTTCCCCTTCCACAGGGGCAAGGCTGACGAGAAAAGCTAAAATTAGTGGCTGTTAAAATTAAATAACAAAAGGGAATAAGGTAAAATTCAATGGAAGTAGAGATAACCCTTTACCTAACAACTCCTTGTGGCAGTCCTTCATTAATTTTCTTCATCTCTCCATTCAACCTGGAAGACAAAGAAGTTTACAGTAGTGAAAAGGTAAAGCTCAAATTGTGGAAAAACAAAACAAACAATGGTACCTGTTCAAAAGCATCTTCTCCATGTTTTCAAAAAAAAAAAAAAACACACAAAAAAAAAACACAGACTTCACAGACGAAAAGAATACGAGAGAACTGGCCTCTTCTCGTCGCTCGAAGTGAGCCACCAGAACCAGAACAAAGGGCTTCCCAATTCTTCCCACCAAACAAAGACGGTAACTTTAAAAAAAAGAAAGAATCAAAACCTTGCAACAAAACTTTTTTTAACAAAAAATAAAAATAAGAAGATCGTTAACTTAAGCTTTCCTCTATTTTTAAAACTCTTGAAACGTTTTTCCGTGTAACAGTGTGTACAGTTTCATTCAAATATAACTTTAAGTAGTGTTGTGTTGTTTAAGTGTTTTAAATTGTGCGCGCATACTAGCTGTGGAATGAATCTATTTCCTGTTCGCCCCAAAGTTGTTGTTTGTGTTGATTTGGCCATGTTTTGGGTGGGAGGTGTTTAGGCGTTGAGAGACGTGTGAAATGCGTCAAAATATCGTAATCCTTGGTAACGAATTTCGTCGCGGTAATTGTACGTGTCGAGGAGGGCCGGCTGTCAGGCAGACTTAACGGCCCCGGGCCGCCCGGGGCCCGAGAGTACCCGAGAGCCTACGAGGTTTGTGCAAGCCGCTCGAACCGAGTCCGTGTAGGCACGCTGAAATTCAATGATTTTCTTCGCCGAACGCAGAGGCTAGGTGTGAAATATGGTGAGTCTTGTTCTGGCCGAGGTGTGGGTGTAATTTTCAGTGTGGTGTAAGGTGTAGAAGACGTTTCTTTTGTCTTTGCTAGTGGGGTCAACCTAACCTCTCAAAGACAGATTGTTAACATCAATTATTGCTGTGAATTCTGAGAATTTTCAGAGACCAGTACCTTTATCTATTGAGGCATCAGGTACTACTTCTTCCAAGAACACTACACTGTGACTGTGAAAAAAGAACGTGTGGCATGCCCTGTGCAGCAGGAGGGGTGTTTCAAAACCTACCAGAGCCCTGTAAGAAGAGAAACCCTTTGACTCACATCCAACAAGAACACAGTAAATATTCAACAGATAGGAGCATTTTAAAGAGAGTTGACAGTCTTTGCTGCACTAAAAAGATCAGTACTGGTCAGCGTTATGAATGCAGTAATTGTGGAGCCAATGTAAGTGTCAATAGCAGCAGGCATAAGGGGAGTAAAGCATGCAAAGAAAAAGCTTTGAAAAACCAGACAGCAAAGTCATAAGTTGATGGTCCAACAATTACCTTGAAATGCTATGCTTAGTAATGTTGCTTTCAATTGAAATTTTAGCAAGTTATAGTGTGTCTGAAAAAGAGTTTTTTTGTCATTTTTTATAAATATATCTACCTAAGAAATAGTTGTTTTGAAAGTGTTCTGTAATCCTACATGTAAGCTGAGTTTCTTATAAATAATAAACTATATACAGTGGTACTTTTAACATAATTAGTGTTCAGACAAGATTGCCTCAGTAATTTAAATCAATCTTATCAAAGAGAATCTTACAAGGTAATTTTAACCTGATTGCATTTTTGTAAATTTGTGTTTAAACACTAAATAGTAGAATAATGTGAGCCAAAAACATCCTGTTTGGTACTGTTCTTTCCGCTTGTGTGCGACAAGTCAAATAATGCTGTAGGTAGATCTGAGATCAGTAAATGTTTGAAAATCCATAGCTGGTGATTGAGTATTTGTACAATCTTGTTAAATACTGATGTCTTGCAACCGAAGCGTTGTATTGTATGAAAATGTTCTCTTGGTTTTGTTACTGAATGTTACTGACAAGATATCTAGTCTGCACTATATTGATGATGGCTCGAGGATTATTTCATGGGAAAATGGCATCTTTACACTTACTTATTTTGTATATTGAGTTTTTTCGAAAGCATGGACTCAATGCTTTCATGTACAGGAAGGAGTATTCTAGTATGCAGTATGGAGTTTTCAAATAAACAAGTTTCGTTATTAATATACTGATCGTCCTTTCCCTTTCAAAGAAAAACAAGTTAACCAAATGTCAAAAAAATCTAATTGGAAATGATGTCATTTCTGACTGTCATTGTGACTACAATTTGACATCAAAATGATTTCATGTGATGTTAAAATGACTTTTTGTCCAGAATGTAGGAAATGAATATTCTCAAGTACTTTGTAATTGGAGGGTGCATATAAGGGGCAATGACACAAGTGTGTAAGTTGCAAATATTTATTGAAATTGACACCACCCCGTCAAGCCACGCCAGCTCGCCAGGCCAGCCCACTCCCATAGGCTGCGCCACCCCGCCAGCCCACGCCACCGGGTATGGTCATCACCGTCGCGCCAGCAGGCCAGCCGGCGTCGCCGCCGCCATCACCACCACGACCACCTGTTCTCCCACCTGGGCACGGTGGAGGGAGAGAAGGTGGCGGCACGAGGGTTCTGCTCGTGGGTCCAGAATCTCGACAGGTTAGGGGATTAACGCCCTAGTCGGGGCCAACTGTAGGGCCTGTTCACACTACCTTCAGTCGGGGCCGCCGTGCAGGTAGGTAGGTGGGAAGCCCAGACTCAGCTTGCGCGGGACGGGCTCGTACCTGACTTCTCTCTCGCACACTCCGGCCGGGTGAGC
>NW_026267329.1:251012-254399 GCF_000697945.3 Frankliniella occidentalis | reverse complement strand
GATGATGTCACATTTTTGGCTGAGCGATTAGCAAAGCCCATTACTCCACTGACCCAAAAAGTTTCATTCTGTTTGTCTGTATGCACGATAACTTGAGAACTAATTGAGCTAGTAATTTTTAATTAGGTTGGTTACTTTTCTTTGTGCAGCTTGAAGCCAAGCTTAATTTGTCTGCGACATTGGCAGCAACCCGTTTCACAAACTTTTTGGATATGAAACTTGGCATAGTCGAATAGTATAGCACTAGTACAGTACAATAAGGGAAAAAATGTGCTTTGGTTGGAGGTGGGTGTCTTAGACACATTTGTAATTGTAACATGATGTATTGCAAATTTGTATCTCAATAATAAAAGCTGTATAATCATTAACTTGCTCAGTGTTGAAAGAAATGTGGCAATCCTTTTCCCACTTGCATCAACATCAGTGGAAAGACTACAGTTTGGATGTTGCATCCTAGATAACAAATTTAGAACTTGGGAGACCTTAAATTTAATTTATTTATGAGGAAAAAGATATTTAAATTCTGAATCTATGCGCTACTCTTTCCTTTTGAGGAGAGCGGTAAAATATAGTGATGTCCTCTATCTGATCTCAGAATAAGATCCAGCATCACAAAATAGTCCTAAGTGGAACCCCAGACCAATGTGGGTATTTTAAGTAATGAAAAAGGTTCATGTCTTACAAGCATTCTTTTTGCTGCCCTGCACTAGTTTGTAAAAGTATTATTTTTTAATTGATCCTTAGCAACATTGTTAGGTGAAAAGACCTCAGGGCAGTTGATTCCTGGTCACTTATCTGGGCATAGCGAGCCACGTTTTGTGTGGCGAAAGATTTGGTGGTAAAAGGAGTTGAAAAGCCAATTAAACATGTGCCCAACACAGAAAGTATTTTGTTTCTGATTGCAATAGACAAACTTTTCAAAATTATAGTGATCAATTTATGTCAAACAATAAACATACTGGAACAAAATGTAGATTAGATAAGTTGGACTTAATTACATAACTTGAAACATCTGCTTTGCAAAGCACCTGCTGAAAAATTTGTTTTATTTTCCTAAATTTTTGGCAAGAATGGCAAGTACGTTTCTCAACCGCAGTAATATAACTTTGGTTTATTTCTGGGAGAGAGATGTCGAAGTTGCGGGTCCTTGTGAATTTGACATTAAAACAATGCTTGTTTAATTTGGTACCTCCCATACCCTCCTCTAAATTATGGGAGGCACACACAATAGATCAATATGGGCAGTAACAATACTGGAATGAGCAATAGTATGTGTACAATTTATATATGCCCAGTAACAACTATAAAGGAAAGAGTGGAGTGCACATATAGATTCAGAATGTAAATATCTTTTACCTCATAAGTAAATCAAATTTGAGGCCTCTCAAGTTCTAAATTTGTTCTCTAGGCAACATCTAAACTGCAGTCTTTACACTCATGTTGAGGCGAGGGGAAAAGGATTGCCATGTTTCGTTCAACACAGAGCAAGTTAATGATATCACAGCTTTTATTATTGAGATACAAATTTACAATACATCATGTTACAATCACAAATGTGTCTATGACACCCACCTCCAACCAAAGCACATTTTTTTTCACCCTTATTGTACTGCACTAGTACTATACTATTCGACAATGCCAGGCTTCATGTCCAAAAAGTTTCTGAAGCAGGTTGCTGCTAATTAGAAGACAAATTAGGCTTGGCTTCCAGCTACGCAAAGAAAAGTAACAAACTTAATTGAAAATTAAAATGTGAAATCATCATTTATAAATGAAACGTGCAAACCTCCAATCAAATCACATTTTCTACCTGAATATTTTTTTAAATTGCCATGATAGTTGTTGTTTTAAACATTCTGTTTTTAATACCGATAGCAATTGACTGTAAATTACAATGCTTGTTTTTTAATTGGCCTACTACAAGTGGTTTTGACTTACTATAGATGCATAAAATATGTTACTATTGCCGGAAATAATTATTTGCAGCTTGATGAAATATAATTTCACAAGTCAGTAAACAAACAAAAGATGAACTCCAAAAATTAAAAATAAAAAGTTACATGCAACTATTTTTTTTGTTTTCCATGTCACATGACAGAACAGAGTGCGAATGTACCAATGTACCAAACTGCTCACCTCGTAACAGGAGTCACATCACAACAAGGTATACTACAGAACGCTATTACAAATATATTCAAAATAACATTATTACACGCTACTTCTTCTTTTAGTTAACCAGCATTATCTGCAAAAGAAAACAAAGAGAATAATTATTAGTAGATAAGATACAAATACCTATCAGGAGAAAAAAAATCTAATTGGGAACGTTATGGCTTTTAAGTGTTGGGTCCAGCTTAAGTTAACACCACCCGACTTGTATGTCTCATGTTTGATTGCCACTTACTTGCCATGGGACATTATGATGTTTTGTCAGAAAGTAGACACAAAAATAGGATTGATTTGGACTGTCCAGTTCTGATTTTGCTGAAACGATACAACTGGGGGGATAGTGCTTGAACCCAGAGCACAGAAAGGGAGCCTCAGGAAGTACAGAACACATACCTTAGAATTTAAGAAGCCGCACTGTGGAGGTTTGAACAGCTGCATACTTGGGTTTCATTGGGTAAAACTTTTCAGGGGTTTCGTCTGTGGGCACTTTCCACATTTCGGGGGGGTTGTCGTCCGCTGGTACGTACACCAGAGTTTGTCCCGAGCAGCACCGCAACCTTTTAGTGGTCCATTCCATTCGTTCTGACATGTCAGGCGTTTTCGCCAAACTCTTGGCAATGTCATCCTGGTCCTGCAAACGAAACAGTCGATTACTGGTGAGTGTTCCCAATCGTACGACTGATCTTTTTTTTTGTGTAACATAGTAATACCCACCTCTAGTTCAAGCCAATCCTTTATGAACTCCGGCTCATCGGTGTCAGGGTGCGCGCTGCTCAAGGCGAGTGTCAGGCACGTGTGGAAGTAATCCATTACCTCCTGACGCTCAGCTGCAAAACGAAAACAGGCAATAGTCAGTACACAGTTTAGAGTGGCGAGCTGGCTGAGGGAACACCACGACGAGCACTCACAAGACCAGAAGAGGAGGCCGCACTTCCTGACACTTCTTTTCTCCGGCATGTACATGCAGGATGCGAGCCTGTGGGCACGCTCGTTACTTAAATCTACCACTACATCAGCGCCCGCAGCAGGCTCCCGAAAAAATGGATCTTCGGCGAAGTCCAAAAACGTCTGGTAATCACGAAAACACGGATCGACCACGGCCCGCCGTGGTACGAGCCAAAACTCATCCCTAGAGAATACGTTGAACAAGAACCACGGCTCGTAGAACATGGTCACTGGGCTACTCAACTTTGTACTGCGTCCGAAGATAGGTCTTGA
>NW_026267329.1:241028-242792 GCF_000697945.3 Frankliniella occidentalis | reverse complement strand
CCGGGCGAGGGTCGGTGCCGCTCAAGCTAAGTCGGGGCGGCCCACGTACCTGCATTGGCCGCCCCGACTGCAGGTACTCTGTACCGGCACGTTAGATAGCCCCGACTCGGCCGTTAATCCCCCAACCTGTCGAGATTCTGGACCCACGGGTCCCTATGCTGGGAGACTCTCGTGCCGCCACCTTCTCTCTCTCCACCGTGCACCTGGGGTAGCTTTGTCCCCAGTCACCCTGCACGCATCAATGGTGCAGCTGGGCGCTCCACAGGAGGAGCGAATGCAGGCCGAGGTGGAGTTTCGAAAGCAGGTCTTTGTGGCAGCGATGGAGACTGCTCCAATTGATGTGCTGAGGGCAGCAGTTCAGGGCGGCGTTAATGTGGCCTTGGAGAGCATGGCCCAGGAAACCCGTCGGGAGGCTGATGCCAGCATGGTGCAGGCAAGGCTCGAGGTGGCGCTGGAGCACACCACCGACGAAGCCAGCCATGCCGCTCTCCAGGCCGCTCTCCAGGCAGCATTCCAGCACACCGACGACCCTCGCGAGGCACGGCGGGCGGCCATCGCATCAGCCATCCAGGCCATGCGGGACGACGTGCCGGACGACGTGCCGGACGACGTGCCGGACGATGGGCCGAACAACGATCGGGACAACGGGTGGGGCGACGGGCTGGAAGACGGGCGGGACGACATGTGGGACGGCGACGTTCAGATCGTCGATGTTCGCTTCCCCGACGATGAGGACCCCGAGGATGCGGGCCTCGCAGAGAATGTGCAGCGAGCTGCGACACCCCCTGCTGCCCCTGCGTCCCATGTTGCGCCGGCTGCTCCGGCTGCTCCGGCTGCTCCGGCTGCTCCCTTTGTACCGGGCCCACCAACGCCCCCTGACGCTGCTGGTGTAGAGGCACGTGGCCAAGGTTAGGGTGGTCCAAAAAACAACTTTTGTTGATTTCTCTTGGGCCTCACTCGGATTAAGGTACTCCTAAAAAACACCAATCATATGCCGCAAACCCGAACCCGATCGGATCAAGGGAACCACTGCCTCACAGGCCGTTAATGTCGAGAGTGCAACTATTAAAATCAACTTAAATGACATCATTTTCCGACTCAGAATATGCGATTTTGGGGGGTAGTTCCTCTTGCGTTTTTCGATTTGAAGCCTCCTTCTATGACTTTTCGAGGGTTTTAGATAATTTGGCCAAAAACAACTAAAATTCACACGGAGGGCCCTTGAGCGACATCCTTCTATCTGAGAAATTACCTACTTCGCCTGGGTACGTAAATATGTCCGCTGAGTCCGAATCCGTCGTCGGATTTGACCGATTTTAGCATCTTATGTCCCTAAAAGCCCCCCCAATGAACCTAGAATAGTGTAATCGCGACGGAAATGACCTCAACTTAACCCACAACTCTTATTGTACTTACTTCGGAGTTGTGAAAGTGACTCGTCATCGCACCGGCAAGCACCGATATTATAAACACTTTTAGAAAAAAATTCAGAAATTCACGAAGAATTCGTTGTGAAAATAGGTGCCAGATCCTTTGTGATTTTGGGGTAAATCACAACTCTTCCTCGATGTCAGAAATGATTAACTTCAGGAAGTATTACGATTAGTGCCGAGCAATTTTTAAGTGTGAAATAGCAAAATGCACTATTTCTGATTACAGAGAAGTGTTGCGATTTCACAGATGCTTCGTATCGGGAAAGTGTTGGTAAATCACGCAATACTTTTAACAGGGGACCAAAAATTTTACTTCATAATTAACAAAAAA
>NW_026267329.1:233970-240978 GCF_000697945.3 Frankliniella occidentalis | reverse complement strand
ATAGGTAACACAATAGATCCTTTGTTTAGTCTAGTTTTGAAGCGGTTTAATAGATGTATGGTGTCTTGTATCATAGTAATAGACTGAGTAGTGTCGGCAAAATAAAAACCCTCAAAGCCTAGAGGAACAGTTGGGTTAGGTGGGAACGTCGCTGCACGCTCTGCCTTTAAGCATTTAACGTCTCCATCGGCATAGCGCTTTGTCCATGCAGTAGCATAGCGCTTGTACTCAGCCGGCTCCTTCTTCATCTGAGAGGCAATGGACGCAACAACTGGATCATCTAGAAAAACAGAAATTAATTTCACTAATTCCACAGGACAGTTAAATGTGATTTAAATTCATACTCGAAATTGGTGAGCGTGTCCTATATCATGGGACTCCCACAGGTCGGGCTGCTCACCACACGACCGTTTAACAGGTCGGCATACGCAGGGCGCAGCGTGCTGTGAGTCAAGACTGTCTCTACCAGAGGGAGAAAACGTGCCCCCACCCCCTGCGCTTCTACTCTAGAACAGGGCAGCAGGGGATCAGGAGTGTGTCTGTGGCGATCGCGCTGCGCTCAGCTCTGTCCCCTCTCCCCCTCCCCTGCGCCCACTCGGCTGTGCTGGGGCCTCTGTGACTTGTTCCAGGGGACCATCTCCGTTTTAGCCCTTTGGACTAATTTTTAGCAGATGATACATTTGTAACTGAAACTTTGAACACTTTACACAACTGAAATGAATAAGAATGATAGGTCAAATGTGTCATTGCTTGTACTGTCATGAAGCGGCGTGCAAGAGACGCAAAGCGTGACGTCACCAGTAGAAGATATACGGGGGGCGGCTGGTTGTCGGTGGCCCGCGCCACAGCCGTCAGCTCCGCAGCGTCAGCCCCCTTCCCCCTCCCTTTTTCCCCCCCTATCGCCCGGCTCGGCTCGGCTAAGAGCGCAGCGCAGCTACGAACCCGGCCCGGTCCGGCTCGGCCGCCCGGCCCTGACGCTATGCTATTCTAAACGCTGAAAGAGAACAAAACGCCAATGGAAAACTTGCATGATATAAATAGCGGTATAGATAGCAACAACATTCTGTAAATGTGGGTGTTAGATCTTGGAAACCTCCACATTCTGTACTGAAATAACATAATGCAAGGCTTGATCATTACATACGTATCATCTGCTTCCACGATCCGTGCTTTGACGAAACTTTTTTTTTCTGAGTGCAGAAGGGTTCCATGAAGAATTGACGCAACGGAAATGAATAAGGTACTTATAAGCCTAGTGTAGGTCAGGCCGTTACATAGCCCCATACCCGTCCACCCACCCCCCCCCTACCCCTCAGTGTGCGCTACCAAGACTGCTTGGCCACCAACCGCGCAGAGGTCCAGGCCACCTGGACGGCGCCTGCCTCCAAAGGACAGCACCTGCGCAACCGCATGCCCGTATTCCCCCGCCGGCCCTGGTTCGCCAAAGCGCAATTATCTCGCCCTCTCCTCTGAGAAAAATGTTTGGTCACCACGGCCGAAAAATTTGGTTGCTGTAACTAAAAGGGTGTTCAATCTGCCCCTGAGTCATAAGCACAGAACGTTCTATCTTGCTGGCTTAGCGTTCAGACGCTCCAACCAAACACCCCAGTCAGTCCGATAGAACGTTCTATGATTATGACTCAGGGGACAGATTGAACACCATTTTAGTTACAGCATCCAAAGTATTTTTCTCCGTGGATCCTCTCCACCATCATCTGTCTCCGCCTTGGCCACAATGGCCTCGCCGCAGCATCTTCACCGCGTCGCGGGTCGCCCCTCCGCGGCCTGCACGTGTGACGAACAGAACGGCACGGCATGACACCTCATCGAGGACTGCCCCTTTACCAACCGCCTCCAATTTCACGCTGCTCTTCAAGCTGCGCATATACCTCAAGATTATGCATCCTTCCTGACCACGCCCCTAAAGTCAGCCCCAGCCATCGCTCAACTGCTTAAGTTGAACCCCACGCTACGATCCTAATACTCGTACACTACACTTATCAAACTTAAATCTGGTTGCAAAGTGATATGTGCACCCCGTAAAAGCATTTGCGGTGCCTCATTACCTCATTGGAGGGAGGAGGGGAAGGTGTGGGATGGGGAGAGCGGTCCGACGAGGTCCAACGTCGTCGTCGTCGGTACGTGCTTCTCGATTTTTCATACAGTAAATATATTAGCCTCGCGAAAGGCTGCGTTTTGGAAGCTGTGAATACTGTTCGGGTGCCAATTTTGGCGAACGTTGAAAACTGAAACCTTTGTCGAGGAGAGACAACTGACAATACAGTAAAGCAGGCGTAGACTTGTGTGTGGGCGCGGAGTGTGGTGAGAGGGAAAGTGACTGGTGACTGGCAGAAAGCAAAAGTCCTCACAAGATCTGAGTGAGTATTGTTTTGATTTGAAATATTTGAATCTTTATCGCAGTCTCTAACTAAATTGCCAATACTTTCATTCAAAAGATGAATTTATGTCAATGTTTTTTGCTTCTAAAACTTAACCTAACATTCACATGGCAAGAAAGCACTGTTTTGTTTTATTGTTGAAACAACACTATTTAATGGTTTCCTTTTTCCTTAGGTTCACTCTATAAGTTCTGCCCCAGCCTCTGCCATGCCACCTCCGAGAGGAGAAATATGGAATCAATTCATTGAATTGAAAGACCAAGAAGGAAAAGTGGTTTCCGTTATTTGTAAACACTGTGAGCAAGATTATGCTTTTCCAAATGCTACTAGAATGACAAGACACATAGTAAAGAAATGTAAAAAGTGCCCAAACACTATTAAGGCAGCATTCTCTGTCAAAAATAAAGGTAACTTTTTATTTTAATATTTATGTGAAAAATAAAGAAACAAAGTTTATAGAGTTATTATGTTTAATTCAATCTCAATTTTACTTTCACATCAAGATACTGATACTGACAATGAAGAATGTCGAGAAGATAATCCTGGTCCTGCTGCAAATTCATCTCTGGTTAACTCATCTAGACGGGCGACTGGCAACAATGAATCAGCGTTACCTGTAAAACGACAGAAATCTATTATAAGCTGCATGGACGTCATTTCCAAAGAAGAGAAAAATAAATTAGATTTACTATTTGCTAGGGCTCTCTTATCTAAAGGGCTCTCATTTAGTGTTTTTGAAGGTGAGTACATGGAAACAGCATTCCATCGAGGGGGCCACCACTCTCTCTTTGGATGTACACATGATTGCAAAGGTTGCGTGATTTCATATGATATCACGGATTTCGCATATTATTTTCACGCTAAAACCTGCCTGCAGATTATGTCTGATTTGAAGGATTACAGATGATTTCAGCGGATTTTACCGGATTTCAGCGGATTTCACAAGATCCCGGCGGATTTTACGTGATTCCGGTGGTTTTACATGACCTTCTAAGGATTTCAGACCAAAATTTGCTGGCAGATTGCGCACGATTTCATGATTGCAGGTGGATTTCAAATGATTTCGGGAGGATTACAGGGAGGGCGTACACATGATTTCAGGAGTGGCGGCCCCCTCGCACTCCATGCACTTCGACCTGCTAACAAGCTGCCATCAAGGAAGACATTTGCCGGGCCACTTTTGGATAAAGAGTATGAACGTGTAATGGAGTCAGTGAAAAGTGACATTTCCAAGGCAAAAGCATTAACAATTGAAACTGATGGATGGACTAATACTAGAACTGAGGGTATTGTAAATTTTTTTGGTTTGTACCCCTAAACCGTACTTCTACAGTGCAGTGGAGCCTGGCATTCAGAGAGAGAATGCAAATTTTATTGCTGAAAAATTACTTGCTGTGATTAATTCTGTAGGGGCAGGGAGAGTATTACTTCTAGTCACAGACAGAAGTTCCAAGCCTCTCAAATATTGAGGAGTGGTAATGGGTCTTCCATTCTCCAAATCTTCCAGGAGGTCTGGTCTAAAAGCTGCGAAGAATGGTTTCATTGGAATGTGAATCAACTTCCTGAAAACAATACACATCCAAGATTAGAACAAGAATTGCTAAGAACAAAAAATACTGAAAAATTTGAACATAAATTCTTAAATGTAGCCATTTATACGTACAGACATGAACACTTCTTTGCAAGACCACCCCATGGAACCCAAGATGGAATTGCAAAATTGATTGCTTCCGCCATGTTTCTACCTACATAAAAAAAATATATATAAATAGAATATTGAGGCCAGTTTTATTTAAACCATACTATTAAAAGTAAATGAAATAGCACCTAAATTAAATCCAACATGAGCGGTGTTTGGATAAAGAATGACCAAGTCACCGGGATGTTGCAAAACCTGTTTCATATAAATACTGTTTAAAAAGTTATGTCAACAACTAAACTTATGGCCTAGAATGGTTTGCCCAACTCCCATTGAAATTTTTCTGTACTATCTTTAAATTGTAGGTATTTCTTTTTAAACTTATGGCCTAATTCTTCTACAATAACACGGCTTGAACTAGCCCATCCTTGTGGTCTTGCTGAATACCTCTGGGTTTTAATGGCATGCATTTGTAAATCTAAATGACTCATTGGAGCTTGTAGCTCTTTTCCCTTTAAGATCGTGGTGCTGAAAAAGGAAAGCAAAAGAAAACATGAGTATATTTACAAGAAGTGTTGAAATTGATGAAAATAGTTGGCGAGCAATTAAAGCTGACCAACAAGGGTTTTTTTGGCTGAGCGATAGCGAAGCCTATTACTCCAGTGGTGATCAAAAAGTTTCGTGTCTGTCTGTCTGTGTGTGTGTGTGTCTGTCTGTTTGTCTGTAAACACGATAACTCGAGAACGGGTTGAGCTAGGTACCTGACATTTTTAGCGTAGCTTTGTAGCATAAAAAGCAAGAACTGTATTGATTTTGAGCCCTCTAGCTTAAAAATTGACCTGTCAAAAAAATCAAAAACGAAAACCCCAAAATATTATTTTTTATTTTTTTTTTACATCTTTCTAAGACGTAACTCGTCAAAGTAGAACCCTATGGGCCAAAATTTTGTCTGTTTGGCTCTATTTCTAACCGTTAAGTCGCCAGAGGGCGATTTTCACGCGAAAATGACCCCAAACCATTTAAATGTTGTTTTTCGGATATTTGATGGTCTCTGGTGGGGCAACTCGTCAAAATAAAATCATGGGGTTATAAGTTGTGTCCTTTGGAGCCGAAGGCCTATCAACGACTCTGCCTTTTGCCCGACTCGGGTGTCAGCGCCGCAGGCCTAGGTAGATGTATGCCAGGCGCGTCGCAGCGTAACAGTGTTTCGTGAGATATCGCGAAGCCTGTTACGCGAGACGTGGTCTGGCGTACATCTACCTAGTTTTATATTGTGCACTGTCAAGAGTCTGTGCTCTGAATTCTTGCAACCTTTCTTCATCAGTAAGGGTATGTGTGCCGTAGTGCATTGTCAGACGACTGTCAAATTGCTGTAACCTTTGAACAGCAACAGTCTGCAAGCCACTCAGACAAGTCTGCAGAAAATCAGAGTCAGTCGACTCTTCCTTGACCATTCTTATTGAATCGTTGAAAGATGCCTAAGAGAATCGGAAACATAAAATAGCTGTGATTGTTGCTCCAAGATACACCATGCAGCAAATAAGAGAGGTAAACGACTATCATGACTGCAGTACCTAACCTATTAATTGCTACTCACAACGAAAAAGCCGTCTTCCACCCCAACGCATTTTTTCTCTAAATCCTCGAGCCACGGAAGAAACTCCATCTCCCATTTTCTGTCTTCATTTACCTCAACACGAGCATAATTGTCAACATTTACAGGTAAATCCATTTCTATTCTTTGTTCAGTTTCTACGTAAACTGCACTCTGCGCTGACGCTGTTTGCTTGCTTGCTTTTCGCCGAATGGCCGCATGGAGCACTAGGGTAGGCTGGGTAGGTACGGTGTTGCCAGTTGCCGCCAAATGCGATGTCCTTCCTGAGGAGGGCCGACGGCCATCAGAGAGCCGCCTTGGTGGGAATCCTTCCTCTAAGATATGAATGTGTATGTGTGGGAATGTGTCCAGATGTAACATTTGTCTTTTGTTTCAGGGCTCGTGGCTCTCTATGGCCCAAGGCATGGAAGAGGATAACTTGATAAATAGAAGGATGAAGCGCTCATTGAGTACAGAATTGTGTTGAGACAGTTTCCAGTGTGGTAATTTATTCACTGCAGTGTACTGATGAGGGTTTTTTTTCAGGGAGTAATGCGATGTCCTTCCCTGAGGCTGTGAACCCATAGGGACAATGGCCATCAGAGCGCCTCCCTGGTAGGAGTCCTTCCTGTGATCTATGAATGGGTATAATCTATCGATTTGTCTGTGAACAAGTGCCGAGTATGTTCCCATGTTTTGTTGGGAATGATAGTCACGCTCTTGATCTGGCTCTAGAGAATGGCAATCTGGAACAGAGGTGAGGCTTAAAATTGGAACAATCTCTCCTGTGAAATGAATGGAATGCAATTAGTGTCTCGGATGTATGGCTTCATGTCAGTAACTCAAGTTGGTTTCATTTGCAGGAAATGGCTCTTGGCAGTGCTTGAGGAAGACCACAACTATTTTGAAGACCCTCCCCTGAGTGATACCAAGCATGGAATGTGGTCAAGTCTGTAGATTGAATCCAACATCAGGTTTTTTTTTTTTCTTTTCTTTGTACGACTGCCTAAATGGTTCATCCCTATCATTGAGAGTAGGTTGTTTAGTTCAGGAAAAAGTCTAGTGATGGTCTGAAGGTGAGTGTTTCTTTTCCCGTGAACTCCCGAAAACTCTGATTTGCTCACAATCCTAATGCCAAGTTCATTGCAGCCAGGTTCCTTCAAAACATCGGGGCAGTTCTTCAGTTGTGGGTCTCCAGCCGCAGACCATAGGCTCCCATCGTAATCCCAAATTCCACTGCGCTGTCTCTATTGAGAATGTGAGAAAAATCCATCTGAAAGGGCTACCAGGCAAGTTTTCATGCAGTTTCTTCTTAATTGTGCTGTGGTTACCTTGACCCCCTCGTTTTTAGCCCGCCCTTCTGCTTTTAAAAAAGC
>NW_026267329.1:229611-232955 GCF_000697945.3 Frankliniella occidentalis | reverse complement strand
TGAATAGAACTCCTCATGTGAAAGGTTTATCTCGACTGCTGTCACAAGTCGTGAAAACACTTTGTTTAGTACGAAGAATATGTGGCATTTGGACACGGGTTGGTTTGGCACATTAACTACTGTGCTGCTGGTGACCTTTTGAGGATGGACTGAAACAACAGTTGATATCATAGGTATCTGTAGTTGTTACTGCTGTCTTTCTTTATCCTGGCCCTCTCACCTCTTCATGGTTGGTAACTGATGTTGATACTTTGGTATTACAGGTATCCCTTTGGGGAGCTGTCAGGTGCTGTGAGTTGTTGAACTGCAGCAACTCTTTCTCTTGGTTGCTGTGAGTGAACTTGAAGTGAGAGAAGAATATATTCACGTGCAGGTGAGAATCAAGTCTTGATTAGACCAATTCAACATTTTTTTTATTCGTTGAATTTTCCTGTTTTCAAGTTGAGTAACCCCTTGCCTCAACGATGAATTGACTATGAATATGTTTTGCAGGCTTGCGCTTCTGATCAGGCCTTCTGACACCTCGTTTACTGGAAGCTTCCTTTAACTTCACCTGACCAACATAGGCAACTCCTGCATTCCCTGGAAAAGTGGCCGAGCCACTCTCTTCAGTTGCGAAGCGCGCAGGACCTTTTTGCGCTCATTTTGATCGTCTGGCAGCCGCCTTCCCCATCACTTTCTGGGCAACTCTATAGCACTGTGCCAGCCGTGGCCGACGCCGCCAGATTGATGACCACACTGTTAAAAAATCTGTGGAAAAACCACAGAAAAATTCCCAACAGAGGTGTACAGATTGTTTCTGTTACAGAAATTTTCAGTTACTGTGTTACTTTCCGAACAGTCTCTGTGGTTTCAGCACAGATTTGGACGCACGTTCTGGGCAAAAAATTGACCATAGTTTTTCTGTGTTTTTTCCGTGGTTTTTTCTAACAGTGCAGGAGCAGCGCTGGGACCTTGATGTTCCGCAAGCCTGACAGAGCAGGGGAAGCTCGCCCAGCCGCCAGTGCCGCCGCACTCACCATCCCGAGCTCTTCTTCGTTCTGATCTTCAAAGGGGGGATGCAGCACGCGCCCGCTAGGGTGTAGCGTACTCGGTCGACTTTTAAATTTTAAAAACGGGCCCCCCTCACTTCAAGCCATTTTCGATGTAGTTTCCGGAACTGACCTTGTTTTTTCGCTGAGACAAAGACTTCAGGTTCCTACCTCGCCTCAAAGTTGACAAATTTCAATAATTTGCACTAAAATCGAATAATTCGGGTAAAAAATATTTCAAAGCAGTACAGAGACGCTTCGTGAGTGGCATGTGTTTCTCATACATCTAAAAAGAGTTTGGCACCTGTGACCGGCGATGGGAGAACCGTTTTAGGCCGTTTTAAGGCGACATTTGTATAAAATTACTCAAAAAACTCTCCAAATCGTTATTTATTCCGGCTCTGGGGCCAGGTTACGGGTCCTGGGCAGTCCGGGGGTGGTCTTACTGATTGTCTTTAACCACCAGAAGGTCAAACAGGGGTGAGCGAATTTTCCGACAGCGGTAGGCTGTGGGAGGGGAGTAGATAGGGCAGGAACCAGGGCGAAATTTCAGGAAACGGATGAGGCGCCGTGTGTGCTTGGCAATGCATTGTCATTTTGGGAAAGGGTAAAGTTGCGCAGGACTTAGCTTGACATAGCCTAGTGCTTTGCTAACCCAGGGCTCACCACGAGGAGGTGCCTGCACTTCGAGCCCGGCCAACCAAACCGCCCGGGCATATAGTTTTAACGTTTTAAGCTTAACGTTGGTGAGGTACTTGAAACTGCCCCTTAGTGTTAAATTTGGGTATTGCTCAGCGATGTCTCCGACGAGGACCTACACGCAGCCATCTCGTCGCAGCACCGCCTCAGCATTCCTGTCATTCCTTGCGGCATACAGGCGGTCGAGCGAGTGGCTATCACTTCGGCAACAATGGTAGAAGAAGAGCAGAGAGAACGGCAGATACGCGCTGCTTTTAGGGGCCGGGCAGCATTGCACAAGTTTAAAACCAAGTGGCAGTTGACAGCCCCGTACAAACGTCCAGCTTAAAACGTAAAAACCATGCCCGGGTGGGTAGGTTGGCGGGGCTTGGGGTGCAGGCACCTCCTCGTGGTGAGCCCTGGGTTAGCAAAGCACTAGGCTATGTCAGGCTAAGACCTGCGCAACTTAACCCTTTCCCAAATGACATAGCATTGCCATGCACACACGGCGCCTCATCCATTTCCTGAAATTTCGCCCCGGTTCCTGCCCTATCTTCTCCCCTCCCACAGCCTACGGCTGTCGGAAAACTCGCTCACCCCTGTTTTACCTTCTGGTGGTTACAGACAATCCGTAAGACCACCCCCGGACTGCCCAGGACCCGTATCCTGGCCCCAGAGCCGGATTAAATAACGATTTGGAGCGTTTTTTGAGTAATATTATACAAATGTCGCCTAAAACGGCCTAAAACGGTTCTCCCATGGCCGGTCACACTTGGCAAACTTTTTTTTAGATGTATAAGAAACATATGCCACTCACGAAGCGTCTCTGTACTGCTTTGAAATATTTTTTACCCGAATTATTCGATTTTAGTGCAAAATATTGAAATTTCTCAACTTTGAGGCGAGGTAGGAACCTGAAGTCTTTGACTCAGCGAAAAAACAAGGTCAGTTCCGGAAACTACATCGAAAATGGCTTGAAGTGAGGGGGGCCCGTTTTTAAAATTCAAAAGTCGGCCGAGTACGCTACACCCTAGCGCCCGCTACTCAGCCGCGGCATGGAGTGCAGCACGCGCCTGCGGAAGGGACTAGTGGCTGAAGGTACGGATAGACTGACATCATCGCCCTCACGGCCTCTTCGTGGAGGAGACTGTGTACACATACTTGGGACGCCCAGAACTCCAACACCAGGTACTCCAGCGCCGGGGCCGGCTTGATCCCCCGCACCAGCTCTTCGGGCACCGCGCCGCATACCTTGATGGTCCCCAGGGCCGGCAGCAGGGGCAGCGCGGACAGCATGGCCCTCTGCACCACCGCGGGCATTGGCAGGGTCCACGGGAGGAAGGACACGCTGACCGACTGGAGGGTTGCGCGGGTCCGGCCGGGCGACAGGGCCCCGAAGAGCTCGCAGCAGACCGAGTGCGGGGTCTCCAAATCACCGCACTCCAAGGACACTTGGCGCAGGGCCTTGGCAGAGCCCTTCATCCTTCTCTTCATCAAGTTATCCTATTCTGTGGTCACTGTCCTGAGGCGTCTCGCGTAACGCAGCCCGGGCGCCTGCCCGTTGGAGGGGCACTGACCCGGGGTCGGCCGCGGCCGCCCCAAGACATCATGGCATTTTCTATTGGATGTTGCTAG
>NW_026267329.1:218342-229561 GCF_000697945.3 Frankliniella occidentalis | reverse complement strand
CTAGGGATCGAGGGCCAGAAATTTTTCCGGAAAAATATGAAATTTTTCCATATTTTTCGGAAAAATTTCCCAAGCCATATTTTTCAATGCATGGAAAAATATATTTTGTTGTCTTTTTTAAGTGGTTTAGGCGGTTGCTAACAGCTTCTTCTAGTTTTTTGGGTGGCACTGATGAGAGATTTAACAATACAGTGAAATATATCAGTAAAAACTTTCTTTTGTTGATGTTTTGTTTCACAAGTACTCTCTGGCAATGAATCACAAAGAAAGTTTAAGTTTCAGTATCTATCCTCCAAGCAGTGTTTCTTTGGCATAATCAGTCTCATGTCCTGAAAGAGTCGAATAGGTGGGCCTGTCTCCGCACATCTACACTGAGCTCAATAAATTCGCACTTGTCAAGCTCACCCCCCCCCAAAAGAAAAACAACAACAACAACAACTGGCCAAACCGTCGCCCTGTAGTTATTTCGGTTTCGTTCGCGTGATGGCGCAGGCCGCGCGCATCTTTGAAAGGTGTTCGCTTGCGCTTTCATCAAAGACCTAGTCAAAATAACGGGAGTGTATAAAAAACCACTTAAAATAGAGAAAGGGCCGGAACGAATGTATTTTTCATATTTCATATTTCTATGCTAGCCAGAAGATGTCGCCTATTGCTTGCGAGGCGACACGATGCGAGGGTTACTTACAACAGAATGAGGTCATCAATAAGGAGAGCTGCTGACCCGCTTCACCTGCCACGAGTCCCACAGTCCATCCATGAGCTGGGCGCTCTCATGACTACGTCGCCAAAGTCGATGTACTGCATGATCGTTATCGGCACTGCGTTGATCGCGCCAGCACTAGCGCCTGTGGTCATTGTCCTGAGGCGTCTCGCGTAACGCAGCCTGGGCTCCTCCCCGTTGGAGGGGCATTGGCCCAGGGGCGGCCACGGCCACCCCAAGACTTGATGGCACTTCTTTCTATTGGATGGTGCTAGCCAGCAGACTTCACGGCATTTCGCTCGATGTCCTCGAGTTGCTGCGGCCCGCCAGTGTTCACTGGCAGACTGGCCGCGCCTACAGGTGGTCCTTTACACTCTTGTTTGTTTGGATAATAGTTTCTGTGCTGAACTTGTACCATTTACATTGTACTGTCTAGCGTGTAGCCGTGACTGTTTGGCCTCTTGTAACATCTGATTAATAGTTTGTTTTGCTGTGAATATTTAAGTTACATGTTCTGTAAGTAGCTATGTGTGAATTCTTTTGGATGGTATTGTAATCTTGTGCAATTTTGCCATTGCTCATTTCACTGATAAACAATGATATATTGTATCTCTTCATTCTTGACAACTTATCTCTCTTCATTGCCCACAACTTGTACTGGTCAAACTTTGTAGATTGTATTTAAAAAAAAAATGAAACAATAAATTTGTCATCTGCTCTGATCCTTGAAATTTTATTAAAATTTAAATTATCAATTTTATTAAAGTGTTACTTGGATTTGGTTGTGACACTCACTCTCGTCTGCCGCCCTTATTGATGCTGGGGTAGTACACTCCTGATAAAAGAAAATGAAAAGAATAAATTGCATTGTTACAAATCTCAAACTCCCAAATTCATCAAGGTATAATCAAGCCCCATTGGCAGAATATGGCAGTGGTGGGTTTCCTATGCCCACAAAGTTATTTTTGATGAGGGCCCTGCCGGCGCTGCAGGCCAGAGGTAGGGCCGTGAGGCTGTGCAGACACTGTGCCACAACGCGTGGTTGACATTCTGGACATTTGTCTCCGGAGCAGAGCAGACCCACACTTGGCTGCTGCAGCCTAACGACGGGCACGACGCGCTGCTGCACTGTGAAACCATGGAGCTTCAGTCAGTGAGACAATCGCTGCTATGGCCCACCCTAGCACTCTTCCCTCCCAGCTCCTTGCCTTCCTTGCACATTATGGGAGCTCGGCGCCTGCGACACATAGGATAGGCCACCCTGCAGTACACGCATGCACTGCACACAAGATGTTGCCTTCCCTTCAGGCGCTATTGGAGCTTACAGAGGCTACAACTGGAAGTTGCGTACCGGCGAAATGACGGTGAGATGATCCCTGCTCAATTGAGCTATGCCCTCCCCCCCCCCCCCGACTCGGCGATTCTCTCTGCGCTCGGCACGGCGCATGGCGCAAGCCCAAGCATGCACGGGGGAGACGATAGTTGTTGTCGGCCTGGATTCGATCGTGCCCTTTCCCTAAACTATCGATGTTGCCTTACCTTGTCGCCCGACAGGGTCGCGGTAGGTGGGCGTGCCTGCCCGCCACTCAAGCATCCGCAGGTACATCGCCTTTTTCCGCTGCAGGCTCAGTATGAGGTGCTCCAGGAGCGCAACCTCCTTCAAAAGAGAACAGCAGTACCTTAAATCAGTCGCTACCTATATGTACCGAGTACACTTAACTGGCAGGTACTTGCCTCTAAATGTTGAGAGCAAGCTTTATCAAGCTGCTCTCGGTTTGAAGCCATTGCGTTCATTTACTCAAATTGCCACAGTTACCAGCGAGTTTGTATCAGGGGTGGAAAATCGGAATTGAATTAATCGAAACGGAGCGATACTGCATAGTTCCGTTCCATCGGAACTATTCCAAGGAACAAAACGAAAAGGAACGGAACTAAACCAAGAACAAAATCTCAGCGAATAAAACTGAGAAAAACTGCCAGGAGTTAAACTGTGTTTCGATTCGATCATTTTTGTTCGTAAGAGTAAAACATAGTTCCTTCCTTTTGGTGACGTCGTTGGAAGAACAAAACGTATCGATCCCTCGGGGATAGTGCATACTGCGAGGGGTCCCCCACCCCCACTCGCCAACTCGTTGTACACATGCCGTACACAACTACCGCCTAACTCGCGTTCAACTTGCGAAAAGTCGCAAAAACCCGCAAAAACTCGCGCCAAAATCGCGCAAAACTCTCTAAAAACTGATTCGAACTCGCGCCCTACTCGCGGCAACTCGCAAACTCGTTGTACACCTATTTTGGAAGTGCGGGACCCCTCGGCCTACTGTGACCTGTCGCATTCGCGCGTGTGTTTGCTTCTGCGTCCGTGCTTCTACGTGCTTGTGTGTTTGTCACCCAGAAAACGACATTCTAGCGTTTAGTATGTCAACATACTAATATAATACTCTAATTAGAAACTCTAAAGAACATACTAATGTTTAGAGGATGAACATACTATGCCAAAACTCTTAACTCAAATACTAATGTTTAGGGTAGTAACTTACTAATGCAACAATCTTGTGGGCCGCTAGGCACAGCCGCTAGATGGCGTCACGGTCAGAGCGTCTCTTACAAACACCATATTTTGCATTAAACTAAAATTTTGACATGAAACTAAATTAATTTTACGTTGTATGCTTTATAAGACAATGGCCTTTAGGTAACATGCAAGTTTTTGCTGAAAAAGTCAACCATACGCCAGAAATAATTGGTTTAGTATCAACGCGCGCAGGGTCCCCGCCAACTCTCCTTAGTTGGGTGTGGCAACGTTCTCACTTTGATTGCACTGTTAAAAATGTTATTAAAATTCATAACATTTTTGTTATTAATTTTAATAACATGCGTGATTTCATAACTGGTGTTGTAAAAAGTAACAATCATGTTATGAAAATTCATACGAGTTGTAAAAATTAAGAAATGTTGTGAATTTTCTCAACAAGTTATAACTTTTATGAAACTTTTCTGAAAAGTCATAACTGTTAAAGGTTCAAAAAATATCGATTTGTTGTACATGTGTATTACCGCAGTAGTTCTACCAATATTTCGCACGCGTATAGATAAGTACATGCGCAAATTTCGAAATAGAAGGACGGGAAGCTAAAGTCGATGTTGCCAGCGTTCGCCACCAGATGGCGTTTCAAATCTTCGGGGAATGTTGAGTACAAATAAATGTCTATATTCTCTAACGATATCGGAATTTGAACATAGTTTTCTGCATCTTTAACGTTAACATTCGACACATAGTATGGCGTTGTCGCTTAGTAACATTTAGCTCGCGCTGATAATATTCAACGGCCTCTCACCTAGCGTGCTGACCCGTCGCCCTCGAGTTGTGCCTGCCCTTTCGTAAGAAAAGGAAGCATCAGACACAGTAATTTTTAACTTTAGTCTACTGTCTACTTTGATAGTGTCACTAACAATGGAAGTACATATACAGTACAATCCCCGGACCTTCTTTGATCGATTCGAAACTCTCACAATCTCATGTTGTTACTTTTCACAACATATGTTATGAAATTTCATAACATACTTCTTTGATCGATTCGAAACTCTCACAATCTCATGTTGTTACTTTTCACAACATATGTTATGAAATTTCATAACATAAATGTTATGACTTTTCATAACACTTTTGTTATTAAATTTAATAACAATGTTAGTGTTAATGCTTCACAAAAATGTTATTAAATTTAAGAGAAAAATTTTTAACAGTGTGTAGTGTGTCTTACGCGCTGCATCATTTTTGTACCGGTGATGAAGTGGGTCGCTGATCCATTTAGCTTTGCTCCGTTAAGTAAAAAATCGTTTTCTCTTTTAAAATCCACAAACGTTGAATTATCTGATCACGCTGGCCGAGTCGGTATTCTTCTTTTCTTAGATTAGGGGGCTAACACACTAAAGATTAGTATGTCACATACTAACCAAACATAATAAACTTTAGTATGTAACATACTAAAGAATAGTGTACATACTCAGTTCGTATTATAGGAAGCAATCCACCTAAACATTAGTATATTATTTCTAAATCAAGAATGGCGTTTTCTGGGTGGTGCGTGCGCGCGCATCTGCGTGCGTGTGCGTACATCTGCGCACGCACGTGACACGCACGGATCTGCGTGCGTGTGCGTACATCTGCGCTCGCACGTGACACGCACGGATCTGCGCACACACGTGACATGCACGTGACACGCCCGCGAGACGCACGTGACACGAACGCGACACGAACGCGACACGCACGTGACACAAACGCGACACGCACGCATCTGCCAACGCACGTGTATGTCGTGTGTGCGTGCGTTTATGCAGGCGCGAGTTTGTTGGGAAGAGGGCAGAGTATCGTGACGTCATACTGACGCCCCCCCCCCCCCCCCTCCCTCTTGCTGTTGTTCGCCGGCAAGTGACCAGGAACTAAACGTTTTGATCCTCTAATCGCGTGGCAAATAGGGAGTGAATTCATTCTCGCCAAATGAATAATTACGAACAAAAGTTTTGTTCTTTTGGTTTAGTTCTGTTCCACTAGGTGGCTGAGGATGCTGCATTCTCGAACGGAGTATCAACACATGAAACAGGAAGACTCCCGCCCAGACATCAGTGCCACTTGTCTCAGTGCCTGCAGTTCCCTGCTGTCGTCACTGCCGCTCTGCCGCTTGCCACTCGTCCGAGGTAAGTAGTCTTCTATGTATTGTTTGCTCGTGTTTTGTAAAGGCGCCCACACACTGAACACGTTAGGCGTGTCCGCGGCTACCATGCCCCCTTTAGTTTGTAATTGTTAATCTGTTGACGAAGTTATAACTTTAAAGGAGAAGCATCGCATTGTTATTACGGTCGATACCGTCGATACTAAGTTACTGTTGTGCTCCGTGCTGCTCTGTGCTCAACGGGGCTCGGCTGTCTTCCCGAGTCCCTGCAAGAAGCAGGGTCGTTCCGATTCCCTGCGCTGATCGTTTTGGCGTTGTACTAAATGGTCTGCCTCAAAGCGGTGCAAATACGTAGATCATATTCTGAGTCATAGCACCATCCCAAATGCATGTCGAAACGACGTCGTTGCGACGTCGATTCGACCAGTTTTCCATCGTTCCGATGTCGCCCCGACGTCGATTTGACTTTCATTTTGCACCGTGAATGGTAGTCGGAGTCGGAGGAAATCCAGCCGTCCTTTCCTATTTTGTCCTGATTCGTATTTCCACATTCAACGCCGCAATAATTCTGAGGTCGACTAAATATAACGCGCACATCGGCATAGATTTAGGCCCTCCACCATTAGACGTTTGTGTTTGGCATTAGTCCATTTGTTTTTTCACGTGTTTACAGCGCAATGGACAACAAGGAGAACTTGCCCCCGGCTGCCGCCTCCCCGGGTAAGTGGACGCTGACGGTGGCGTGTGTCTGTTTGGCTCTGACTCATTCCTCTTTGCTCATAAACTGTTGCTGATTATATCTCGGATGTGGAGGCAGTACGCCGGGCGAGGCTGTCACTGCTGGAGGGGCGTGTCGGTGCACATGTCGGGTTCGACGCACCCTACGACGCACCCTCCAGCACTCGCTCAACGAGCGTCGGCGGAGCGAGCTCCACCTCCTCCACCTCAAGGAGCGTCGGCCCGCTTGACAACGGTCAAGCGGGACCCGATGCCACCGGCAGCGGCACCGTTCAATGACCTCATCTACGTCTAGTCTAGAAAACTAGAAAAGCTGGACGGGCATTAGACGATCTATGGAAATCTATGACGTCTATTTTCTCTTAGGGAACGCTCAACGCTGCTGTTCTATTGTACATTATTAATGTTTTGTATTTTTTCAGGAAACAGATGATGAAGACATCTTGTCCCGATACTGTTGTTTGAGATTTGGGCAAGAATAATGTAAGTGGAATGACTGTCAGGTTTTGTTAGTTAAATTAATCTATTATTTAGAAGTACATGCATGTTTTTCTGTTTGTCTGGATTTTACAGGAGACTGGTTATGATGGAAGTGATATGGAATCACATGAATATGAAACGAATCACAGCCCAGATGTGTTTCATGAAAGTGATTACTGCAGTCAGACTGGCCACTTGGTAAACCACCATGCACATGGAAATGAAACTAATAACAGCAAAAGTCTGCATTCAAATGACGACTTCAATCAGATTATCGTGAGTTATACACGCACTGATACTTCCATACTGTTATCAGTTTCAGCCTGCTGTTCTATCGTACATTACTAATGTCACTGTTCGTAAAGCTGTTGCCATGATGGCAGCTCTTGCTGTCCGTTACAACATGGAATACGATTTGCTGGTGAAAATGTTTCGGGTGTCTAATATAAAGCTAGGAGAAGCACAACTTCCATCAACAAAAGACCAGCTTTGAAGCATTCTCAACAGACAATCATCAGTATCGAAGAGACATGCCTACTGCAGTGTATGCGCAACAGGGATTAAGGATTGTATGATACTCTAGAAAGAATAGTTGCATGCCAGTATGGCAGCATTAAACCAAGAAAGAAGATTAAATACTTCATTACGCTCAGTTTGACACAACAACTTAAAAGGTGTCTTGAACTCCCTGGAATGTGGGAGAAACTGCATTATCGCGATGAAAGAAGAATAATTAATGAAGGCGCTTGGGAAGTACTATTTGTGATGGTGAGAGATACATTCAGCTAAGCATGAGGAATAGAGGATTGCAGGAACCTTGGTGTTGCTTGGAACCAACCAGCTCTTCTAACCCGATCTGATCAGAAAGCCTTAAAGCTGCTGAAATTCATGGTGCAGTCGATAGCAAGGCTGCTCAACCATGACAGTCCCTTATTCTTCAGGGATGAGAGGGCAATAACAATTCCGCTAGTCCATGCCCTTATAGTAGAAGAGAACTTCAGGGCATACTGTGTTAGACAGCTGCTGGAGCTAGTTGGAGGTGAATTTGCCAATCATCAAATCCATTTTGTTATCTGCTGTGCTGGGAAGGCTCCGCGACACAGTTGCTCTGTTGAGACTCGCAAAGCTGCGGGCTCGATTGCAGCCCCAGCAGATGCGGCAAAACCCTCTAAGGAGGAAGTGTCTGGTCTTCTATATCAGCGGATGGTTGGCAATAAAGAATGTTAAGTCCGCACGCCGATACAGATGCCTAAAGGAATACTTTCTTAAAAGTGGCAGCCATGCCGAAAATGTCACCGACACAGACATCAGAGACTGGGTGGACAAAAAAAGCACAGGAGTGGAGAGAAGACTGATGGTCAAGTGAATGGGCTGTCGGTCCCCAGTCTAGCTGCCTTTGATTTTTTGGCGACTTGACTGCAATGTCATGTCCTTTGAGGTTCAAACTGGTTTTACCACCAAGCTCACGAAGGATGCTCTTCTCACCAAAGTTTACGATGATGTCCATCTGCTTGAGCTCAGGAGTAACCTGATCCTAAAAATAGCAGAGTCTGACAGGCAACCATTCCTGGAATTCTTCGTTAGCCTCTACCAAAAGTTCGCAGGGCATGCAAACGCCAAGCAGATTGAGAGGAGCCTGCAAAAGAAGAAGACAGTTGCCACTCGCACAGATCTGAAGAGAAACAGCACAAACAAGAAGAGGGACAGCACCAATAAGTAGAGAGGTGGCTTTATGAAGAGGAACTAGTTTTTTCTATTGTAAATAATAGTGTTAAGTGCCTTGTTATATAACCACATAGTACAGATTTATTCCCTTCGTTTGTGAACTATTAGCTTCACATTGTGCCCTACTGTATATATTTCATACATTGTATATAGATTGTGTATATTTCACACTGGTTACCCATCTTTAATGATTTTGTTTTAAGGCACAGTATAATTTTGTGTGAGACAACGTGTAGCACTTAAGTATAATTCATGAATTGTGTGCAGCAAGGGAGAAGCAACATGGCCCTTGAGTGCGACGAAGAGCGTCACTCTAGACGGGTCAGTTGGACGAAGAGTCGCTGACAAGAGGTTCGCACCCCCTCCTTTGGGGGGAAATGCTCTCTTTGTGGTACACGATTGAATTTCATGATATATGTATCCATTATAGTGACTCTTAACAATAATTCCATCCGTCAAATTACAACAAATCACATCAGGAAGAGAAGTCAATTGACGATGCAAAGTTAATAGCACTAAAGCTTATTCTAAAAATACCATATGGATTTCCTTATTGTTCAATTTTGTCTCAGCAAAATGTGGAAGGAACGGGACAAATAAATGACTGAATGTCTCACTGAATGAATGTTATAGGGCGCAATGTTACAGCATGGGTGACAATGGTATATTTACTAGCCCTCAATGTGAGGCTTGGGTGAGATTTGGGCAAAATCAGCCGAAAAACAGTACAGGTGAGTTTAATATCTAAATGCCAAATAAATCAAGGAAGGTCTCTCTATATGAGTGTAAATCAGTTCGTTGCTGATCTTAAGGTTGTAGATGTACAGAACCCGTTTGCGCAAGGAGTCTCACCTTAAGAATTGGATTAATAACGTTTTGATGTCACATTTAACTCCTGGCTCTAGAATTAATCCTAGTGGAAGCTTACCAAGCAGCACAAGGTCTTGACTGTAGGGTGGCCCACGGCAAAAAAGATATCAGACCGGCGGTTAGATATTTAAGATCGAGATGACCCATGCTCTGGGCTAGAGATGAGCGAACAGGCCAGTTCGAATTTGAACGAACTCGAATATATTTGGTCTAAAAATCTTCGAACGAACACGAACAGCCATTTTTTTCTTCGAACGAACCGAACCAAACAATGTACTGTTCAAATTCGATCCGAACACGAATTTTAACAATAGACGGTTTCCGCTGTGCCCATTTCAAGAAGAATTAAAGAAATCGTCACCGGAAACAGTTCTGAAATTACGGTAAAAACTAGTGCAAATGAACCTCTCTCGAGGTCATCTAAGTGAAACTGAACAGTTAAATAAGAAAAATAAGCGGACTTTTCGTACTGGTTCCGGTCCTGATTTCCTTACTTCTTCTCGAAACGCGCAGATCGGGAACCGTCTATTTGTTGAGTTATAAAAACGATCCATGATGGTTTACAATAGTAGCCATAAACGTTTACAATTTTAGTGTTTATTGGCCTGCCACTGCCACTACCCCTTTAATAACACCTATTAATGACGAGTTTTTCTTTAAAATGCTTCAAATCTGTTCGCCTACGAACTTCTGTTCGAGTAGTACTCGAACATTTCGAAACCGAACACCTCATCTTCGTGCTCGAGCGATCAGCCCGATGTTCGTTCGAGTTCGATCGAATGCGAATATTTTCGCTCATCTCTACTCTGGGCATTCCAAAAACCGCCCCGTTTGTCCCGATCGGACCCCGGGAACCACTCGCTCAACGCATTTGCATTTTAACGTGGGTCGCTTTTGGGTGTCGAAAAGCGACCCTGTAGTCAGAAAGTCACCATAAAGCAATACTAGCTATACGTAGGCCAGACAACGTCTCGCGTAACAGGCTTCGCGATCTCACGACACACTGTTAAGCTGAGACGCGCCTGGCGCACAGATAGCTAGGCCTGCGGCGCTGACACCCGAGACTAGTTACGGACAAGGTATAGGGGAACGGGGCCTTTCAGGCCCTAAATTTGACGTACCCGAACCATTTGTCGGGGTCTTATTACTCTAAAATTAGGAACATGAAACTTCTGATGTTCGGTAACGGTTCTCATAGGCTGAGCGATTAGCGTAGCCTATTTCTCCGGTGATACAAAAGGTATCGCGTCTGTCTGTTTGTCATCACGATAACTCGAGAACGAATTGAGCTAGCGACCTGGGATTTTCAGGGTCGTTTAGTGTCATAAAAAGACAGATCAAGTTCGAAGAAGAGCATTCTAGCTCAAAATTTGGATTTAAAAAAAATCAAAAACCACACGTCCAACAATTAACATTTTTAATTATTTATATTCTACATGTTCCTAAGAGGTAACTCCCCAAAGTAGAGCCCTTTGGGCGAAAATTTCGCCCGTTTGGCTCTATCTCTAACCGTATGGGCGCAAGAGGGCGTTTTTCACACGGAAATGACCCCAAAAGATCTTAATGTGTTTCCTCAGATATTTGATGGTCTCTGGTGGGGTTACTCGTCAAAATGAAACCCCGAGGGGGAAATTTGTGACTTTTGGGGCCGCAGGCCCATTTTCGACCCTGCCCTTTGCCCGACTCGGATGTCAGCGCCGCAGGCCTAGGTAAGATGTGTGCCAGGCGCGTCGCAGCGTACCAGTGTTTGGTGAGATATCGCGAAGCCTGTTACGCGAGACGTGGTATGACGTACATCTTCCTAGTTAAAAGTTCGAATTTGGACAGATTGTTATGTAAAACTCAACGATTTAGTGGTAGTAGATAATCTAGGGACCCTTAAGCCCAAAAGAGGGTGTGATGCGACCCGTAATATGTGGTATAAGTATTACTCCCTTTACAATTATGTGACGAAATTTCCGCCCACAGGGTTCTACTTTTACGAGTTACCCCTTAGGAGCCCATAAAAAAATATTTGAAAAAAAATATTTTGC
>NW_026267329.1:214581-217997 GCF_000697945.3 Frankliniella occidentalis | reverse complement strand
AGAAAACGGAAATCGCTATGCTTTAACATGGTGACTTCCGTTTTCTTCTTCCCCGTATTCTTCTGCATTTCAGCTTTACCGGAATGCTTTATTGATACAAGACGACCCTAGAACTCCCAGATCGCTATCTCAAATTATTCTCTAGTTGTCGTGCGGACAGACACACAAACAAACAAAGAGAATCTCTACGGGTCAGTGGAGTAGGGCTTCGCTAATCGCTCAGCCAATAGGGTATTCCGGACAAGCGAAGCGCCGGAAACGAAAGGCGAGGATAGCGCTGTTCGAATAGGGTGTTCTAGGCTATCTAGAACGGAAGTGAAAAAGAACAAACTCACCGATTGACCTGTTTCCGCCTGCTCAGTATGAGAAATTACCATGGTAGTTTGGTCCGATTCTAACCTCTCAAATATGGAAGCGAGCTCGAAACTGACCTGATAGTTTTTCATACCTGAAACGCCGTCGTGGCACGTGATCAGTTCAACCAATCAGAGTCATCACGGAAACAGAAAAGTCAGTGAGTTTGTTCTTTTCCTACTTCCGTTTTGGATAGCCTGGAATACCCTATCTCTGCCTCGCGGCTTCTAGATCCGGTCGTCTGCTGTCAACTGCACGGTGGCGTTAGGTTAGGTGGGGGGTCTGGGTTTCGATCTCGATTTTTAGAGTGAAAATATTATTCAAAATTGTTTCGCTGGCATAATAACACGTAATCGTAATAATCTGGATGCAAGATGACGTAGCGAACGAACGCGACAGAGCAATGGACAGCAGACGCACGGATACAGAAGGAATGAGGCTGAGAGCGGACCAGCGCCATCTTCGCCTCCAATTTCCGGCGCCAAGCTTACCCGGAATACCCTATTATGAAATTCGTAACGAACGCTTACATATTGCCAAATTCAGTTTTTGTCCGGTTAACAGCCTGCGTTCCCGGAAAGAGATACTTGGACGGTCACTTCGGCGGCGTGACAGGGTTCATCCCTTTTTCGCAACGACTTCATGGGCTGGCCGTTTGACGTCAAATACTAGCCATATTTTTGTAACTGTGTTTCTTTAGTCACCTGGAGGACTTTCCAAAAAAAAAAAAGCGATGTGGCTGAAGGGTAATATTGACCTTTCCAACGAAATCAGTGCCAATCAAACATAATGCACTAGACGGCCGCCCCAAAGTGGTTGACTTGAAGGCTCCCAGTCTGCGATCGCGGTGTCGTCGTGCCTCTGATCTTGTTGCCAATCATCCTACGCCCCTGCAGCAGAATTGGGTACTTTGTTATTTGGTGTTGGCTGAGCGATGATCAAAAAGTTTCGCGTCTGTCTGTGTGTCTGTCTGTGCGCACGATAACTCGAGAACGAATTGAGCTAACGACCTGGGATTTTCAGGGTCGTGCTGTGTCATAAAAGGACAGATCGAGTTCAAAGAGCATTCTAGCCCAAAAATTGGTTTTTGAAAAAATCAAAAACCACAGGTCTCTAGAATAACGTATTTTTAAAATATTCTTTTACTGTTTCCTGAAGGGTTCCTCAACAAAGTAGGGCCCTTGGGTCGAAAATTTCGTCCATTTGGCTCTATCTTCAACCGTTTATGCACCAGAGCGAGTTTTCTACACGAAAATGACCGCAAAACATTTCGATGTTTTTTTCTCAGATACTTGTTGATCTCCGTAGGGTAACTCGTTAAAATAAAACCCCGAGGAAGAAAATTTGAGACTTTTTGGGCCGAGTGCCAACTTACGACTTTGGCCCGACTCGGGTGTCAGCGCCGCAAGCCTAGGTAGATGTATGCCAGGCGCGTCGCAGCGTAACAGTGTTTCGTGAGATATCGCGAAGCCTGTTACGCGAGACGTGGTCTGACGTACATCTATCTATTTTATTCATGTTACGTTGATAGTGATTTATCGATTTATTGTGAAGCCAGTATCCGGTTGCTTTAATAAAGCATTCCGGTAAAGCTGAAATGCAGAAGAATGCGGGGAACAAGAAAACGGAAGTCACCATGTTGAAGCATAGCGATTTCCGTTTTCTTGTTCCTCGCATTCTTCTGCATTTCAGCTTTACCGGAATGCTTTATTTATCTTAATTTTGTTGTATGTGAATATGATACAGGCGAAGGACTGTTCGGGCTTCAACTGGGGAGGCAGCGGACCTTCTTGCTAATACAGTATTCCGGCGGGAGCGCGGAGAAGACTCCACGGAAGAACAAAAGGGCCCGTGATTCGCCGAGCGGCGCCCCCACCATCTTCCCGTAGTGGAGCGGGACGCCGCTCGGCGAATCACGGGCTCTTTTGTTCTTCCGTGGAGTCTTCTCCGCGCTCCCGCCGGAATACTCTATTGTGAGTTCTCAAAGGAGCAATATGTAAAGATTTGTCTTTCCCGCAAGGAACATGAAGCAGACTTGTTGCCTCCTTACGACAAGATTGTAGCAAAAACGAAAAAACTTATCCCCCTGTTTCCACTATTGAGGTTACCCGAGATAAGGCCTCCGCACCATTACAGGCTGTTTTGCATATGACAGCCAAGCGAATAAAGCATTCCGGTAAAGATGAAATGCAGAAGAATGCAGGGAACAAGAAAACGGAAGTCCCATGTAAAAGCATAGTGATTTCCGTTTTCTTCTTCCTCGCATTCTTCTGCATTTTAGCTTTACCGGAATGCTTTATTCTCAAGGTCCAAGATGTTAATGCTTCTAATAGGGTATTTCACCCAGTTTAAACCGGATCCAAAGAAGAACAATAATGCTTCCTGAACTGTTTCCTCCCTGGCGCTCATTGGCTCACGCGGACGAAGTTCTCGCACCCGACACTAGGGCAGTCGCAGACCTGGTGGCGGGTTCACGAACTTCGTCCGCGTTAGCCAATGAGCGTCAAGGAGGAAATAGTTCAGGAAGCATTACTGTTCTTCTTTGGATCCGGTTTAAACTGGGTGAAATACCCTATTTGTCTGATGAACTTGGTTATATCTCCAAAGAAGGCTTTGATGGGAGTAGTGTTTTTGTTTCATTTTGTTTGTACGTTTGACCCTGTCTTTGCATAAAAGGAACTCATTGGAAACAGGATAAGTACTCAGAAAATTCAGCAATGCGTTTTTCCAACAGTCCTACCCCTGAATTTATCGACCTGCAAATAGGAATGAAAAGAGCACCTTTAAAAACCCCTGTAACTCGATTATTATCCGAGGGGTGTGGAACTGGTCATAAAAGTGTACACATGATTGTGTATGATTGTGTCTCTGATTGTTTCACATTGTTAAGTAAATATTGGGACATAATTTTAAAAATTGTGTGATGATTGTGTGTGATTGTTTCTGATTGTTTCTGATTGTGCATGATTGTTTCTAATAGGGTACTCCGGGGCTCGACTAGACCGGAAGGAGAAGAACAAAAATCGTCGGGCCGGTTGGGCGCGGGGAGGAGCGGGGTACTT
>NW_026267329.1:209322-210416 GCF_000697945.3 Frankliniella occidentalis | reverse complement strand
GGGGAGGCATACATGCTGCACGGGGGTGCTGAACTAAGCCCAATACGGCGCATAACTTTCAACCGGTAACCGATGAAATCTGGCTCACCCCCCGGGGGATGAGTGTTCAACCTCGTTGAACAACAGTGCACTCTTATAGACTGACGAGGACGAGATCGTGGGCTGGAGCCGCAGAGTGTGCAGTGCAGACGTGACCTCAGGTACCCCAGGCGTGTCACCGTGCGCCGGTCAAGGGATTAGCGCCAGCGCCCAGCCGGGGTTTACTAGGAAGGAAAAAACCCGCTGAACACGGGCACTGCGGGTGCGGGCCGACCGGGCGAACGAAAGGTGTACTCGAGTCGCTATCAGAGCGAATATGAAGATGATGTGATGTGATATTGTGTGTGATTGTTTCGTGATTATGAGAGATTGTTTACGACTGTGTGTGATTGTGTCTGATTGTTTCATGATTGTTTCTGATTGTTTTTCCCGATGTACACATATTGTGTCCAGTTCCACACCCCTCGTTGTCATCCAATAGGGTATTCCGCTGCAAGCCAACCGGAACCTAAAGAAGAAAAGCATGACTCCTCGATCTGTTTCCCCCTGCGCGCTCATTGGCTGACAACCACACCCACGCCATCGTTGACCAATCAGCGTTCAGTAGGAAACAGATCGGGCAGTCATGCTTTTCTTCTTTAGGTTCCGACTGTGTTGTAGCGGAATACCCTATTTGAACATTTTCTAAAGTTTCCTCCCACTTTAAGGTACTAGTTATTCCGCCCCTTGCCCATCAAAATTTCTTGCAGAACTGGAAAGAGAACCCTTGAAAATCCATGAAACCGAAATATCACCAAATTCGATAATTTTTCAGTTTCCCCCCGCTTTATAGCCCGCCCTTCTGCTTTGAAAAAGCTATCCAGCGGGGTTATGCAAACGACCTCGTGTCTGTGTGTCTGTCTGTCTGTTCTACTAGAAGGAGATGTGCTAGAGACTTCAAATTTTCAGGGTATCTTAAGGTTCACTCCTAGAAAACGAAACGCCTACGGCAAATCCTGGCAACCAACCCTAAGGGGCTGAAAGGGGGTATCAAAGAAAAGGGGGTAGGTCAAAAA
>NW_026267329.1:208060-209272 GCF_000697945.3 Frankliniella occidentalis | reverse complement strand
CACACTGTTATTCATCGAGGTTGAATACTCATCCCGATTCGGCACTTTGGGAGTGTTTTCATCCCTCATGTGTGAATATTCATCCCAAAATCTCGCCTCCCCCCCCCTGGGATGAAAATCGGGCGCCCTGGGCGGGCTTTCGGCGCCCGCCCGGGCGCTGCATACCCGTCCCCTCGGGGATGAAAATCGGGCGCCCCGGGGGATGCTTTCCTCGCTCCCCCGGGCGTGGCATTGCCGTCCCCCTTGGGCTGCCCTGCCCCCTCCCCGTGGGCTGAGAGCCCAGCGCCCCTCGGCGCGGCCGGCCCCGCCGCTGGGGATGAAAATCAAGCCCCGGGGGCGAGCCGCACCCTGCCTCCCCATTTCAAATCTGCCGCCTCCTGCTGTCTCCTCAGCCCGACCCTTCCGGTGCTTCTCGCAAACTTGCAAGTGCACTCTGAAAACCCAACAGCATGCATTGCATGTGTTATATAAAGCATGCATGGCATGCATGCTGTATTTAGCGTATGCATTGAGATGCATGCTGTTTTTAACGCATGCATTGAGATGCATGCTGTATTTAATGCATGCATTGAGATGCATGCTGTTTTTAACGCATGCATTGAGATGCATGCTGTATTTAATGCATGCATTGAGATGCATGCTGTTGCTACAACTCGTTTTCGTGGAATATTTATTAAGTGAGCTTTTTGGTGGGGTTTCCAACCTAAATACCAACGCTTCAAATATAATTTTTTAAAAAAACGCTAAACTTAACGTACGAAGTAACTATGCGTCTGGGCCCCATCATATGTAGGCTCGTTCGAACGGAAATTTCACAAGGAATCCGATGGGCTTATCAAAAAGAAAACCGAAAAGCTCACTTAGTAAATATTCCACGAAAACGAGTTGTAGCAACAGCGTGCATCTCAATGCATGCATTAAATACAGCATGCATCTCAATGCATGCGTTAAAAACAGCATGCATCTCGATGCAGGCGTTAAATACGAGGGGGTGCTCACTCAAACAAAATGTGTACAGTGATTTTTTGACTTTTGATTATTTTTGATTTTTTTGATTTTTGATTTTGATTTTTTCTTTTGATTTTTCAGTTATGAAAAAGGCAATGACAGTTAAATTTACAAAAACTTCGTGTTTTTTCTTGTTTTGTGTCCATTTTTCTCAGTTTTGAGGTCGTTTGTTCTCGATTTTTCGGATTTTTATGCAACTTTCCA
>NW_026267329.1:193773-203851 GCF_000697945.3 Frankliniella occidentalis | reverse complement strand
GCTCTATCTCTAACCGTTTAGGCGCTAGAGGGTCTTGTTTGACGGAAATAAGTTAAAAATTGCTGTAGTGAACAAATAAATGTAAAAGAAGGCCCAAAACCGCCAAAGAGGTAAGAAACTCCCTCCCCCCACCCCGAAAAACGTTTTCTAAGCAGAAGGGTGGGTTGTAGTCGCGGTGTTTCACCGTTACATCGGTTTCTCGTGTCTACGGGGCAAGTTTTAAGGACGACGGGCTTTGCGGGCCGAAGGCCCGTTACATCATTTGATTATGCTGTACAGCAAATCGCGTGACAGAAATGGTCGGGCCTCCAGGCATCGCCGCCGGCAGGCCAAGCAGGCCCGGCCCCTGCCGAACGGAGTTGCCGGCGCAGCGAAGCGAAGCTGGCAATTTCGTTTGGCGGAAGGGCGGGCCTGCTTGTTTATACTAGTCTCGCGCGCTGCACATCAAAATTTCTTGCAGA
This sequence comes from Frankliniella occidentalis, assembly GCF_000697945.3. NCBI lineage: Eukaryota > Metazoa > Arthropoda > Insecta > Thysanoptera > Thripidae > Frankliniella > Frankliniella occidentalis. The sequence continues at coordinate 203,390 of NW_026267329.1, read as the reverse complement.
ACTGAAAAGAGCACCCTTAAAAAACCGTCACCCAAATATCATACAATTTGAACAATTTGTATAGTTCACCCCTCCCCCCCTCCTCCCATTTTAGTAGGGAGGGGGTTTCTTACCTCTTTTGCGGTTCTGGGCCTTCTTTTACATTTAATTGTTCACTACAGCGATTTTCAACTTATTTTCGTCAAACAAGACCCTCTAGCGCCTAAACGGTTAGAGATAGAGCCAAACGGACGAAATTTTCGCCCCAAGGACTCTACTTTGACAAGTTACCCCTTAGGAGACCATTCAACATTTTAGGAAATTATTAAAAAAAAAAATTGGGCCACTTTTGTGAGAGAAACTCCCTCTAGCGCCCAAACGGTAAAAGATAGAGCAAAACGGACGAAATTTTCGTCCAAAGGACTCTACTTTTGCAAGTTACCCCTTAGGAGACCACCAAAAATATATATTTTTTCTGACTTTTTTGACCTACCCCCTTCTTTTTGATACTCCCTTTCAGCCCCTTAGGGTTGGTTGCCAGGATTTGGCGTTGGCGTTTCGTTTTCAAGGAGTAAACCTTGAGATACCCTGAAAATTTGAAGTCTCTAGCACATCTCCTTCTAGTGGAACAGACACACAGACACGAGGTCGTTTGCATAAGCCCGCTGGATAGCTTTTTCGAAGCAGAAGGGCGGGCTAAAAAGACAGATCGAGTTCGAAGATGAGCATTGTAGGTCAAAAATTTGATTTTTAAAAAAGTCAAAAACCACAGGTCCCAAAAATGGCTGTTTTTAAAATAGTTTTGTTCTGGTTTCCTAGGAGGTTAGTCATCAAAGTAGAGCCCTCTGAGCGAAAATTTTGTCCGTTTTGCTCTAGCTCCAACCATTTAGACGCTAGAGGGTATTTTTGACGAAAATAAGCGAAAAAATGTACAACCATGCATGCTTAGTCTAAGTGACGGGGTTGACGGGCCGGAGCCCCGAATCTTTGAGTACATTTTGGCTCTACCCGACTCGGGTGTCAGCGCCGCAAGCCTAGGTAGATGTATGCCAGGCGCGTCGCACCGTAATAGTGTTTCGTGAGATATTGCGAAGCCTGTTACGCGAGACGTGGTCCGGCGTACACCTACCTTGTAAAATATTTTTTTTACAGTTTCCTAAAGGGTAACTCATCAAAATTGAGCCCTTCGGGCGAAAATTTCGTCCGTTTGGCTCTATCTTTAACCATTTAGGCGCCAAATGGAGTTTTTGACGAAAACAAGCGAAAAATGTACAACCGTGCATGTTTAGTCGAAGTGACGGGAAGTTAACGGGCCGGAGGCCCGTATCTTTGTGCACATGCTTGCGCTACCCGACTCGGGTGTCAGCGCCGCAGGCCTAGGTAGATGTCCCGTTTAAAAAAGATTTACCCCAAGAAGTTGCCGAAATAAGCCCAAAAGAGCCCCGGAGGCCACGGGCAGTCCCGCACTTTGTCCGCAGCCATGCCGGACTGTCCCAAATTCAGTCCGTCGCGTCTCCGGGTCACCCCGTGATCAGCCCGGCCCTGGGTGTCGGGGAAACCGAAATCTGCCCGGGGACCTCCCGGCGCCCGGGCAACCCCAGAATCTACCCCATGTGCCGGAAAACCCGGAAACAGCCCGGCTTAAGACCGTCGCGGACAGGTCGCTGGTTGTCTGAACATAATATGGACAGGAACATTTCACGTCAAGATTGATAAAACTTATATACTTTAAAGTTATAATAGCAAAATATCAGAGGCATTCTCTATCTTTAAACAAACAAACGAATTATTTGCACTATTTTGTACATGGCGCACGGGAGTTCAATCTGACTTATAAAATTTCGTATAAATTCATGTACGAAATCTTGGATTATTTTGCAAAAAACTGTACATAAATGCAAGATTTTTGCATGCCCAGCGGTATTGAACAAAGTCCAACGTCTTCATTTAATCGTTCAGGACACGTCATTTTTTTATGTTGAAGGTCGTTCGGCATATCCTTAACAGAGCCCAGTACATAAGCGAAGGCATTTCCCGAAAACCGCGTCGCGATGCGCCAATCGGTTCGCTGTGAAAGGCATCATTTCTGTAAAGACTGCGCATCTAGTTGAAGGACCCTTCCTGAGGCATCTCCTCTCAGCCGTCACCGTAGCTCAGTTGGAAAGAGCGTCAGTCAAAAGAACAGAAACCCGTAGGGTAAGGGATCGAATACCGCTTGTTTCCCTTTTTTTCGTGACCGTTGGGTCGGCTCGGGCATCCCCGAAAACAGTCCGAAGGTGCCTCCGGGCATACCCAGAAACTTTCGGTTTTTGTCACTTCTGGGGTGTGTTTCAGGGCTGCCCGCTAGGTACTTCGGACTAACCCGAAAAGTGCCCTCCCGTCCGGGCTGTTTCGGGGGCTGATCATTTTTAAACGGGGTATGCCAGGCGCGTCGCAGCGCAACAGTGTTTCGTGGAATAGGGTATTCCGCTGTAAGCCAACCGGAACCTAAAGAAGAAAAGCATGACTGCTCGATCTGTTTCCCTCTGCGCGCTGATTGGCTGACTGCCACAACCATGCCATCTTTGGCCAATCAGCGTTCAGGAGGAAACAGATCGGGAAGTCATGCTTTTCTTCTTTAGGTTCCGATTGTGTTGTAGCGGAATACCCTATATCGCGAAGCCTGTTACGCGAGACGTGGTCTGGCGCACATCTACCTAGTAATTGGCTGAGCGATTAGCGAAGCCTATATTTCTACTGACCGGAAAAGTTTCATTCTGTTAGTCTGTCTGTCCGTCTGTCCGCACGATTACTCGAGAAAGAACTGAGAGAGCGATCTGGGAATTTTAGGGTCGTTCTGTATCACCAAAAGACAGATCGAGTTCGAAGATGAACAGTCTAGCGCAAATTTGACTTTAAGAAAAAATCAAAAACCACAGGATGCGAAATATTAAAGTTGTTCAAATATTTTTTATGGGCTCCTAAGGAAGGGGTAACTCGTGAAAGTAGTCCCCTCTGAACGAAAAATTCGTCCGTTTTGCTCTATTTTGTACCGTTTGGGTACTAGGGGGGCATCACTGGACAGAAGAGTGGTGAAAATGACCAAATGATCTATAACACCGTAGAAAGGTCTTTATGTCAAAAAAATTGTGTACCGTCAAAGTGTCATATTCCGGACAAATTTGACCGTTTTTCATCAATATTTCTAAAACCGGTAGGGGTATGAAAAATTCCACCGGATTCTAGAAACTAGGCGCCAAGATACATATTTTCCATCTGGAGAGGAAATTTTCTTTGCGCCAGTTCACCTGCACAAGCCTCTGAAACCCCGTCCGGATTTAAACCCGAAGCCGGGGCAAATCCGTACAGTCCCTATTTTTGCTATTAAATGGCACTAGAACTGGTCGATATGCCAATACTGCACAGCAGCTGCGTGCCAGTACACACCAACTTAACCCGTAACTGCGGAACCAGAGTGATATTGAAATTTTCGAGGCAAAATTGGTCCATTTCAGAAGTTAAGCAACTTCTGCAAAAGTCAGTGCTATTTTAGTAGAAGGGCATTGGTTTCGCAAAATACGCCATAAGAATGTGTACAACAATCTTTACCACACAGGACTTTGTCAAAATTGAAAATTTAGTGCATTTTTAACTAAGATTGGTAAGTGAGAGATCGAGTGAAATACCGTACAATCAATACTACCCGCAAAAGTCCGCAGGATATTAAAAATTTTCGACTCCAGCGTAGTGACGTTAAAGCTGTATCTAGTGACCGTAGCTTAGCATTGGTGCTATGCGGCACACGCATTGAAGTACCGCTTCACAGTTCGTGTACTGGTCGGGTCCTATTATTCAAATTGCACTGCTCTGGGCGGCTCTAAAATGTGAAACTACTAATTATTTAAATCTCCAGAGCCTCCCGGAAAAGTATCTATCTAAATTATGAACCTACATTGTGTAATTTGCTGTAAAAATGCAAAAAAGTAGTGTCCGGATTTACCCTGCTGGTCCGGAATTAGACACTTTGACGGTACACACTCTTATTCACTCGTCTCGGGTGTCAGCGCCGCAGGCCTAGCTATATGTGCGCCAGGCGCGTCGCAGCGTAACACTGTTTCGTGAGATGTCGCGAAGCCTGTTACGCGGGACGTGGTCTGGCGTACATATAGCTAGTGAATATATCGATAATCAGAAGTTTCTTTTCAAATAGACTACCTGTCCCGTTCCTTCCAGGGCGAGAGAAGAACAAAAACTCCGGAAGTAGTACGAGAAATTTTTCGCCCGGAAAAGGCGCTAACGCCGATTTTGACGTCTGTTATCACTCATGTAGCATTGTCGTATTATAAAATTACTCGAAATGCATTTTAAACACCGAACTCAAGGGGTCTCAGTGCGAAAATTGATCAAAATCAGCATACGCGCCTCTTTCGGGCGACAAACTTCTCATACCTCTTCCGGAGTTTTTGTTCTTCTCTCGCCCTGGCAGGAACGGGACAGGTTGTCTATTCGGGAGGCCCTATAGACCATTTCACCCGAGCGCGCTTCGATATCTCGAAGAACAAAAATACCGGAAGTCGCGCTCGGAGCGCTCCGCGCGGCGCGTTCGGCCGGCCGCACCACACCCCCCTCCACCGCAGGTGGTAGAGTCGTCGGTTTGTTTATTTCGGCTTAGCGTTGACTGTTTGAGGCAAACGAAGACACTTTTCCGACTAATTCGAGGCCGGGGAACACGATTCTGCCGTCAGATTTCTTATAGAATGTGAATTACACCTGGTAAGTGCTTAAAATATCGCATACAAGCTATTTCTAAGATCGGCTGTCGCCCATCGGCAGCGGTTCTTGTTCGCTTTGTAATTAATTATAACAAAATGTAACGAATGACAGGTGTCCGACTGGTTTAACTGCAACTGCTCTCCCTTTTCTCAACCTCAAAGTGCATTACGTTCTCATAGAAATAGCTTTTGAATGTAACCTTTCTCGCATTGCGAAGTGGGCTAGGGGTTATAACCCCGTTTTGTTTTGTTTTGTTGTTTTTCATGAAACTTTCATGACACTATCATCAAACATTTATACTAAAATGAAAAAGAAGCGTGATAGTTCATAATTCCTTCTAAATAGACCATTTGGAACCTTTGTCACACAGTAAAACTTCAATGAAGTCAGTCTATTACAAGATATGCTTATGCTTTTGTTTGATTTCCAGGAGAAGTTCTACAGTATAATATGGGAACCCAGGAATTTGTATTCTCTCAGGTAATGAACCACATAAGAGTTGTTAAACTTATTTGATGTTTTTCTGACAAATTTTTGTTTTGATACTTAATGTTTTCTGTTTTACATTTATCTAGGTGGGGTCCAGTGCAGGACCTGGATTTGTTAATGTAGGCAATAACTGCTATGTTAACTCTGTGCTGCAGTGCCTCTTCTCTTTAGAAGAAATTCAAAAACTCTGTGTTGATTTAGCAAACCATAACATCAAGGTACGTTCGTTCTTCATTTTATTTTAAGTGAAGATTATAATAATGCAATTCTTGTTTGATGACCTGTAATATTTTTAACTGCAGGGCTCAGGAAATGTGGCAACAGCTGTCAGTCATCTATGGAATTTGAGGAAGAGGGCAAAGGATTTAGCTGTCGCTCCTGTTAAGTTCCTTGTAAGTATTTTGAGTGATGGACTTTCTTAATTTCATTTTTCTCTGATTAAGGGAAGAACACTTCATTTCAATCTGTATACTATTCCAAACTTCTTTTAGGCAATGTTACAGAAGGAATGGCCTGAATTTTTGCCAAAGGAGCAGATGGACAGCTCTCAATTTCTGTATTTCCTGCTTAATTCTTTGCATAATGAACTTCTGGTGAGTCTTGTTTCACCTAAAATACTGTCAAGTAATTTTACTGACAAAGTGACTTATCCTGGTGTAACATGTTGTATTAGATCATACAGCAACTTCAAGGAGACCCCTCTTAAAGAGGACAGTTGGCTTTCCCTTATAGTGCACTCTTGGAAGTATAGAGTCAAGTCTCCAATTTCAGAAATTTTTGGAGTTCAGGTGGTCAGACTCACTTCATGCAGTGGGGGCTGCTCTTATGAAAATGTGTCGTGTAGGGACATTGACTTCATTACCACAATTTTTATACCTGAGTGCGAGAGCATTGCCTTGAGTGTCAGTTGCACTTCCCATATGTTTAAATTTTTTCTTACAATTTTTTGAAAATGGAATTGTTATTATATCTTATTTTTTTTTCCCAGGATTGTCTTAGGAGTCACTGCAAGGAAAATTTTTTGACGGATTCTAAGTGTGACTTTTGTAAAAAAGTGGGCACACTTCGTACCACACTTTTGTTTGGCAGAGTGCCAAAAGTTTTTGTAATTCAACTTGGAAGGTACTCATTGGTTTTATCTATGAAATGCATGCTACACTTTCCTCTCAAGTATTTTTAATTAGACAAACATGCATGCTGTATTATTCTACATCATCAGTTTCTTTTTGTAACTAATTCTGTCTGACTGATAACTGTACATAACTTTGCGTGGTGACTTGGCCCTCCTAGGTTTGTCCAACGTTCCCCCACTCATTTTCATAAGAACAATGCAGCAGTGGAGTTTGAACAGAATCTGAACCTAGCTGACTATGTAGTAGAGGGGCTGCAGACACAAACCTCCTACTCCCTTGTTGGAGTCACCAACCACTCGGGCTCCCTTCAATCTGGCCACTACACCAGTTTCATTAGGAAGAATGACAGGTGACTTGTCTTAAATCTATGGCTGCATTTAGTAAACAATTTTAGTATGCTGCCAAGACCCTATAGTTGAAAATATTCTGAAGAGTTGAATCTTGTGTTTCTTATGCTGAATGTTGCACTACATGCAGTAATTTAAAGCACTTTAATTTTAATAATTTTATTTAAGGAAAGAGCTAAATTAATTCAATCTATGAAAACAGAATATTTTCTTTCAAAAATTATGTTTGCACTAACATCTTTGATGACTAAACTACTTTGGAGTAGTATAATTTTTCCCCAAATTGTCCCTTTGGTGTAGATGGTATGAGTTTGATGACTCAAGAGTGTCCAGTGTCACAAGTAGAAAACTGGACCCCAGAAAGGCATACCTTCTTTGGTATTCCCGCTTGCCACGAGTTGTTCCTGATGGGAAATCTAGTCTTCCCACCTGCTCACCTATAAATGTGTCTGCAGCTCCACGTCCTTCTCATCTTGCCACTCCTCATAAATTACAGACAACCGTAACATTATTTGCTCTAATTTTTTGTCTTTTTTATTTTGTTACATTCTTTAACAAATTACTTGTGTACTGATATATTTCATTTATTTTCACAGCAATCTGATTTAGAACCAGCTCCCTCCCCTAAAAAAGCAAAGGTATAAAATATACTCATGCAAAAACTGTGTCCCTTCTCCTACTGAATTTCAAATTAATTGTACCTAACAACAAAATCCTCTGTTTTGAAGGTCTCATCTCAGTGGTTGCCTGACATCCATGAGGACTTAGGCTGCATGCCTCTGGTACATATACTTCCCTTCATGTGGTGCTGGGAAATTTCTATCTTTTTAAGTCTGTACTCTCTGTTACACTTATTTTTTGTTTCCTGCTGTTATAGAATACATCCTTTTCAAGTAGTGACTCCAGAGAAAAAAGTCCCAAGAAGAGGCCGGGGAGAAGCAAGTTCACTGTATCTCCACTTATTGTTAAACGTACTAAAAGAAATAAGGTAAATGTGAATTCCTATAAATAACAAATAATGTAGAATTGTTCCTGGAAAATTAATTCCTTCATGTACTTACAGACAACATCAAATCAGTCCTCCCATGATTATAATGTGAGGACTCAAATAAGCAACATCAATGGCAACCCAAATAATGAGGCTAGGTCTGGGCAGCAGACCTTGCCCTCCGTTCCTCCAGTTGTCATTCAACGTAAGAGAAGAGAAAAGGTAAGCAGTAATGCATCACTTGAAGACTATAGTATAAATTTACTTTTATTTATTTCCGTTTCTATTTGCAATTTTCTTAGACTACTTCAAATCAGTCCTCCCATGATTATAATGTGAGGACTCAAATCAGCAGCATTAATTGCAACACAAATAATGCGGCTAGGACTGTGCAGCAGAGCGTTCCTCCAGTTGTCATTCAACGTGCCAGAAGAGAAAAGGTAAACAGTAAATGTATCAAAAACTGTTCCCCAAAAGTTATTGTTTGACAAGTTGTCTTTGATTATTTTTTGGTATTGACTTACAGACCGCATCAAATCAGTCCTCCCACGATTACAATGTGAGGTCTCAAATCAACAACATTGACAACAAGAAAGAGTCTTCATTTGTGTTATTGAGTCCAGCTCACTTGGGAAAAGTGAGTGAATTTGCAGATGTACTTGACCCCCCTGAAGTAGGTATTTTCCTTTCCTGAAACTAAATTCTCAAATCTTTATTTTGTATCCTTTTGTTTTTATTGTCATATTTTCCAGCAGGAAAAGACTTTCTATTTTGTTGAAGAGGGAGACCCAGCTGGGTCTAATCTCTTTGGGGACGACATTCCAGAGGAAGGACAGTCTGACAGGGTGAGTGCAATCATTGGATTTCTTACTATGTCCTTAGAAATATGAAATAAATTGGATGAATTCTTTTCTTGTAGGAACCTTCCTTCCCCCCAGCTTCCACACAAGATACTGATGGTGACAAGTCAATGTCCATGTTTGGAGAAAATAATCTGGAGAATGTTGGAGGAGCAGAGTGTTCTGCCAGGGTGAGTGCATTTACTGGTTAACAAGATTGTTTTTCAGAAGGAAATCTATATTTTGGATTCTAATTTTCTGACTGCAGGAGCCAACATCCTCACTGGCTGATCAGCCCGTCCGAACAGCATTTTTTCCAGTCGTACTGACAGAGGATGATGGGGTACCTGGGGCACGTTTGCCTCGACAGCCATTGGCGGCAAATACAAATAAAATGCTGAAGCGTTGGTTGGAATGCCGTGGTAAACCTACAGGAGGTCGGAGAGAGGAGTTACTTGAAAGGTGAAGAGGCAGGATAGGTAAATTTTGAAAGTAATTTTATGTGTTTTGATTCACTTTTATGTGGTTTTGCTTTTACACAGGGTTGCTTTGCTGAAAGCTCTACCAAATAGCCACATCCTAGACGTCAAGGTTGACAAGGGGTATTGGTATGAACGCAAGTGTGAGACCCTAAGAGCTCAACAAGTACACCAGGTAAATACAAATACTTATCTCTTCAAATTTAAGGGAATATCCTGCCTAAATCTTTTGCAATCACTTACAGATTGTAAATAGCCAGGCACTTCCTTCCACACAAGTTCATCAGTATCCAACTGAAGGCTGGAAGCCTTTTCCCAGTGTTGACATGCCTGTCATGTTTAACTATGGGCATATATATTTTTACCTAGTGGAGAGCATTCCCTCTCTTCCACAGAGTGACGAATCGGATGAGGATTGCGAAGATATCCCAGAAAGTAGCAGAATTCAAGATCCATTTGATGATGAACACAAGAGTTTGCAGGATGTGAAAACTTTGAGGAAAGGGCTGCGATTCTTCAAGAGCAAGTATGTAAGGAATGTTCATGATGTTTGTGAAGCAGGAAGGACCTACTTTGTAAAAGCAGAAGTGAGAGCATCAATGGAAGCTGTT
>NW_026267329.1:193161-193723 GCF_000697945.3 Frankliniella occidentalis | reverse complement strand
AAAGGGTCTTTCGTTTATAACGCTGCGATTCGTAGTTTTTTTACAATAAAATATCTTCCAAACTCCTGACGACCCTCGTATTTCACAGGTCTGCCCCCTTAAGACCTTCTTAAAGATCGCCTTTGAAGTGCCTTAAATCCGCACAGCAGTCACTTTTGCATGTAAAAGCCTATTGCCGACTTTAGGGCACATTGCAAAAACGCTTCCCAAAACTCAACCGTGCGACGAAACATCAAAAACTTGGTGTCATATTGTTGGCTGAGCGATAAGCGAAGCCCATTACTCCACTGACCGGAAGAGTTTCATTCTGTTTGTCTGTCTGTCTGTCTTTCTGTCTGTCTTTCTGTCTGTCTGTCTGTTTGTCTGTCCGCACGATAACTCGAGGAAGAATTGAGATAGCGACCTGGGATTTTCAGGGTCGTTTTGTATCATAAAAAGACAGATCGAGTTCGAAGATGAGCATTCTAGAAAATTTTCGGAACAAATTCTTTACACCTTACATTAACGATAACCTATATTTGCAGGAGATGACCCGATGGCCTGTTTGAAAGATCATGTGCTG
>NW_026267329.1:187119-188303 GCF_000697945.3 Frankliniella occidentalis | reverse complement strand
AAAAATGACGTTTTCAAAAAATATTTTTTATGGTTTCCTAAGGGGTAACTCGTCAAGGTAGAGCCCGGTGGGCGTAAATTTTGTCCGTTTTGCTCTAGCTCAAACCGTTGAGGCGCTAGAGGGTATTTTTGACGAAAATAAGCGAAAAAATGTACAACCCTGCATGCTTAGTCGAGGCGATTGGCCGTTGACGGACCGAAGGCCCGTCCCGTACGTTTGTGTACATTTTCCCACTACCCGACTCAGGTGTCAGCGCCGCAGGCCAAGGTAGATGTATGCAAGGCGCGTCGCAGCGTAACAGTGTTTCGTGAGGTATCGCGAAGCCTGTTACGCGAGACGTGGTCTGGCGTTCATCTACCTTGTAGATAAATGAACCAAGTTTCACTATGTTGAGGTCAGAATGGACCGAGCTCACACCGTTCGAAGCCCTAAATTCCGGCAAGACACATTTAAAAACGCCTATTTTCGGGGGCTGAAAATACAAATTTCAGGTATTTCTGGAGGAAGCAATATCACTCAAACATTGGGGGGAGGGGGGCAGAAATAGAGACTTTGTGGTTTTACGTTTCCAGCAAAACCATAGACGTTAAATTTTGTCAACGTTTTATGGATTTGGAGGTGATGTTAGTGTAACATGGCACAATTTCCGACTTTAGGGCGCAAGTCCGAATGATTGTACACTTATCAAGCGCAATTTGCGCTCAACCAAGTAATTATTTGAATCATTAGGTGTCCTTCCTTAATGTATACCCAACTATGCTTTCATGTTGTTGGCTGAGCGATTAGCGAAGCCCATTACTCCACTGACCGAAAAAGTTTCATTCTGTTTGTGGCTTTGTTTGGGTGTTTGTCTGTCCGCACGATAACTCGAGAATGGATTGAGATAGCGATCTGGGAATTTCAGGGCCATTTTGTATCATAAAAAGACAGATCGAGTTCGAAGATGAGCATTCTAGCTCAAAAATTGGCTTTTAAAAAAATCAAAAACTACAGGTCGCAAAATGAATTTTTATCAAATATTTTTTTGTGGGTTCCTAAGGGGTAACTCGTAAAAAAAGAGCCCTCTGGGCGAAAATTTCGTCCGTTTCGCTCTATTCTTTCCAGGCGTACATAGCAGTCATTGAGTGCCATCTGTGGCACTGCAGGTGCTTCAGGTGCCTGTGGCACAGGTGCGAGTGCTGGCT
>NW_026267329.1:179975-187069 GCF_000697945.3 Frankliniella occidentalis | reverse complement strand
CGGCCCGACCATCGCCGCCGGCAGGCCAAGCAGGCCCGGCCCCTGCCGAACGGAGTTGCCGGCGCAGCGAAGTGGAGCTGGCAACTCCGTTTGGCGGAAGGGCGGGCCTACTTGTTTCGCTTATTTTCCTCAAAAATACCCTCTAGCGCCTCATCGATTTGAGCTAGAGCAAAACGGACAAAATTTTCGCCCGAAGGGCTCTTCTTTGATGAGTTACCCTTAAGGAAACCATAACAAATATTTTTAATGAACGTCATTTTTGGGACCCGTTCTTTTTGATATTTTTTTTAAATCCTATTTTTGAGCTAGAATGCTCATCTTCGAACTCGATCTGTCTTTTTATGACACAAAACGAGCCTGAAAATCCCAAGTCGCTCGCTCAATAGGCTATTTCAGAGCTGGACGTGAAGAAGTAAAATGGAAGAACAAAACGGGCACTGCGCAAGCGCAGACGCCCCCCACTCCATCCCCTGCTTCCCCCACTCTGCATCTGCGCATGAGCAGTGCGCCTTTTGTTCTTCCATTTTACTTCTTCACGTCCAGCTCTGAAATACCCTATTCGTTCTCGAGTTATCGTGCGGACAGACACACAGACAGACGGTCAGACAGACAGACAGAAAAAGTTTTTTCCGACCAGACGGAGTAATAGGCTTCGCTTATCGCTCAGCCAAAAAAATAACTAACTATTTGTACGCCAGACCACGTCTCGCGTAACAGGCTTCGCGATATCTCACGAAACACTGTTACGCTGCGACGTGCCTGGCGCACATATAGCTAGGCCACATATAGCTGACGCTCGCTTGTAAAAAACACCTGCAGACTTTAACCGTAATATCAACGGTAGGTCTCTTGGCCACTCTAAATCAGAAGGGTAAGAGTCCCGAGTCTGGAAAGACGAATGCTACCGGAACCAGACTGGCCTCACGAAGGAGGCAACTCGTGGCGTAGTGGTCAGCGTCGAGGGTTACCAATCCGCAGTTCCGAGGTTCGAAACCGGCCAAGGTAAGGTAAAATAGGAAGAATTAATCAATTCAATAAGTTACAATCGAGATACCGATGTACCAAAGAGAAAAAAGAAAAGCGCCAGAGGAAGAAAATACAGAATTATTTTTGAATTTGAAGGTCGCATTATAAGAAAATTATAAGGGTTCTACGTTAAACTTTGACAGCCTAGCGGGACCTTTTCTGGTGGTCCGATCAAGTCGAGAGGGGTATCAAAAATCTTGTATTTTAACATAGAACGCGATGACACCCCAGGACATCAACATTTCAGACCTTCGTGCATTTTGCACCCCTCTAATGCCCCATCTCCCGAACAGAGTTCGTCTTCCATGGTGGTATTGCTCACGGGTTCACTGCGCACACAATATAGAGAACGGACATTAGGAACCTAAACAAACAAGACGAGTCTTTGCTCCTGCGGTGAAAAATAACGTTGCTCCTGTGCTCCAACCAACGCGCCAGGACGTGAGTGCCTACCAAAGGGCGAGTGATCAGTGAGCCCCAAGAAGCGTGGAGCACACCCTACTCCCTTGCACTCCCCGCAGAAAGACTGGTCAACGAATAGGGTGTTCCAGGCTATCTAAAATGGAAGTGAAAAAGAACAAACTCACTGATTTATCTGTTTCCGTCCGCCCAGTATGAGAAACTACCATGGCAGTTTGGTCCAATCCTAACCTCTCAAATATGGAGGGGAGCTCGAAACTGATCTGACAGTTTCTCATACCTGAAAGGCCTCGGAGGCACGTGATAAGGTCGACCAATCAGAGCCATTACGGAAACAGAGAGGTCAGTGAGTTTGTTCTTTTCCTACTTCCGTTTTAGATTGCCTGGAACACCCTATTGCTATCCCTATGCCTTACCCTGGGTAAACCCGCTGGCCACCGGGCTATCCCGACCACTCTGTCTCGCCCCAATATCGGTCTCTTACTGACGGCTGCCGGACTACCCACACACGTGTCAGCACTCCCACCTATTTTTCCTACTCCACTTTTCCTAACCTCAAAATGGCCTAAACTCATTCGTCCTATATTTCGCATTCCTAATTATTTCTTCCTATTTACCAATTTTCCGATTCCAATTTTCCCAACCTAAATACGCGGAGTGGCCGATGCGGCTGAGCCGTGTACCCAGTACCATATATTGTGGGTATTATGGAAGTATTTTAGAATATTTTTGGCTGAGCGATTAGCGAAGCCCATAACTCCACTGACCGGAAAAGTTTCATTCTGTTTGCCTGCCTGTTTGTCTGTCTGTCCGCACCGACGTAACTCGAGGAAGAATTGAAAGAGCGATCTGGGAATTTTGGGGTCGTTTTGTTTCATAAAAAGACAGATCGAATTCGAAGGTGAGCACTCCAGCTCAAAAATTGACTATTTAAAAAATCAAATACTACAGGTCGCAAAATGCCTTTTTATCAAATATTTTATAATGGGTTCCCAAGGGGTAAACCGTCAAAGTAGAGCCCTATGGGCGAAAATTTCGTCCGTTCGGCTCTATCTTGTACCGTATAGGTGCTAGGGGGCATTTCTTGACAAGAATGGGGTGAAAATGATGAAATGGTCGATTAAATCGTTAACTAGCCATATGTACGCCAGACCACGTCTCGCGTAACAGGCTTCGCGATATCTCACGAAACACTGTTACGCTGCGACGCGCCTGGCGCACATATGGCTATGCCTGCGGCGCTGACACCCAAAACGAGTGAATAGGAGTGTATACACAATTTTTGATATAAAGCCTTTTCTACGGTTTAATGAACTATTTGGTCAATTTCACCACATTTTTGTCCAGAGATGCCCCTTGCACCCAAACGGTACAAGATAGAGCAAAACGGACGAAATTTTTGTCCAAAAGATTCTACTTTAACGAGTTACCCCTTCGAAGCCCATAAAAAAATATTTGAAAAAAATAAAAATATTTTGCAACCTTAGTTTTTGATTTTTTTAAAAGTCAATTTTTGAGCTAGAATGCCCATCTTCGAACTCGATCTGTCTTTTTGTGATACAAAACGACCCTGCAATAGGGTGTTCCAGGCTACGTAGAACGGAAGTGAAAAAGAACAAACCTACCGATTAATCTGTTACCGTCTGCTCAGTATGATAAATTGCTATGGTAGTTTGGTCCGATTCTAACCTCTCAAATATGGAGGCGAGCTCGAAACTGACCTGACAGTTTTTCATACCTGAAATGCCGTCGTTATACGTGATCAGCTCAACCAATCAGAGCCTTCACGGAAACAGAAAAGTCAGTGAGTTTCATCTCTTCCTACTTCCGTTTTGAATAGCCTGGAATACCCTATTCCCAGGGACTCGCTATCTCAACACGTTCTCGAGTTCTCGTGCGGACAGACAAACAAACAAACAAACAGAATGAAACTTTTCCGGTCAGTGGAGTAATGGGCTTCGCTAATCGCTCAGCCAACAATTCAGAAAGGCTGAGCCATAGTACTAGCTATATGTACGCCAGACCACATCTCGCGTAACAGGCTTCGCGATATCTCACGAAACACTGTCACGCTGCGACGCGCCTGGCGCACACATAGCTAGGCCTGCGGCGCTGACACCCGAGACGAGTTAAGGAGAGGGTATAGGGCAGAGATCGTCAACGCACGGGCTGTCGGGCCGGCTCACCCGCCGCCAGCCAGCCGCCAGCGCCAAGCCGCTGACCCGAGCCCGAGCCGAGGTTTCGGGCTCGGTCCAGTCTCGGCTCACCGCTCGCTGCAGGTGAGGGGAGCTGAGCGGGGCTAGGTGGGGTAGGCGCTGGCGGGCTGAGTTCGGGCTCGGCCCGCCCGAAAGCTTTCGAGCGGGCCAAGCCCGATCGAAAGTGCTTCGGGCAGGCAAGCGGACTGCCAGCCCGTGCGTTGACAATCTCTGGTATAGGGGAACGGGGTCTTTCGGGCCCAAAATTTGACATACTCGAACCATTTGTCGGGATCTTCTTGCTCTACTTTAAAAATTAGGGACATGAAACTTCTGCTGTTCGGTAACGGTTTACATTAAATAAAAATCGAATTTTGTCAGATTGTTATGCATAAAATCAACGTTTCAGTGATAGCAGATAATCTAGGGACCCTTTAGCCCAAAAGAGGGTGTGATTCGACCCGTAACGTGTGGTCTAAGTATTACTCCCTTTACAATTCTGTGACATGAAGACTTGTTTACGATTAAATAGACCATTTTGTCTTTTTCACGTTGTTTTCGCTAAAAAATGCGCCATAGCGTCAATACGGTACAAGATAGAGCAAAACAGACGAAATTTTCGCCCACAGGGTTCTACTTTCACGAGTTACCCATTAGGAGACCATAGAATAATATTTGAGGAAAAAAAAAATGTTTTGGAACCTGTAGTTATTGATTTTTTAAAAAGTCAATTTTTAAACTAGAGTGCTCATCTTCCAGCTCGATCTGTCTTTTTAAGATACAAAACGACCCTGAAAATCCCAGGTTGCTAGCTCAATTCTTTCTCGAGTTATCGTGCGGACAGACAGACAAACAAACAGAATGAAACTTTTCCGGTCAGTGGAGTTATGGGCTTCGCTAATCGCTCAGCCAAAAACTCTAATGAGATAGTTTCTTTAAAAGAAAGCAGCAAACAAAAAGGGAAGTCACTGAAATCACAGAATAAACAGTTAGAAGTCAGAAAATTGCAAATAAAATCCTGAAGAAAAGAAAGGAAGAGATAGCTAACCTCACTCCTTAGAAGGATTATCGGGTGGAGGAGGGGGAGGTGGCACCAGTGGAAAGGGGATAACATCCTAAAAGAAAAGAAAATACAACGAAAGGAGGTTTTAAAGGAAAAGAGACCGGGCCTTCACAGAAAACCTACGTAAGCCGGCACATGACATTCTACACAATGGTAGGAGGGCTGATGTAAGTTTTCCTCTTGGACCCAATCGATGCCAAACCGGTGGTTACCGAATAATGTGTACAAAGCCGTTTCCACCAGAAGTACACAAGCACCGCAAACAGTCACGTTTCGGCCGTTAACATCCCAGGCATGGTGCATAAACTGCATAATTGGAACAAGCATGTTGACGACAAGAACAGAGACACTTACAGGGACTGGCGGGAGGAGTAGCAGGGGGCGAAGACGGAGGAGAGGGCGGGAGAACGAGATTCTCAGAGTGCATGATCAGCTGGAGGAAATAAGTGATAATAAAGAACAAGGAAAGGAGAAAAAAAGTCAGAAGGGAAAAAAATAATAATAAAAATAAATATATACACTCACATAGCAACCCCGGCCGCAGAAGGCACAGGGCCAAAGATCGTACAGGTCCCAGATTCCGACAACAGAAAACCAGGTGGAATAATTTTCTGTGGGCAGCCAGTCAGTGTGCCTGCCATGCAACGGAATTCGGGCACCGGTGGCAAGTAAACCATAATTCGCTGGTCGGAAGCAAGCCTGCTCGCTTTCGATGTGAGACGGCGGAGCGGTGCGGCAATCTCTGAGTACTTCTCAATGGATTTCGCATAGAATTTGGTCAAACCAAGAAAACCCTTGACCTCTTTCACACTGGCCAGCTCAGAATTTTCTGGACTTTTTCCTCGTCCGTCTGGATGCCTTCTGGCGTCCAGACGTGGCCCAAAACCTGCAGTTTGGTCATAATCAGGTTACATTTAGACGGCTTGGCCTTGAGATTAGCCTGCCTAAAGCGCATAAAAATCTTTTTCATGACGCCTATGGTTTCAGCAAAGTCTGCGCCCCCATAGACGACGTCGTCCATCATTGGCGTCAACCCTATCGGTTCCAGGACCTTCTCCAGGAGGAACTGGAAACGGGCAGGGTCACCCGCCGCTCCTAAAAGGAGTGTGTTGAACTGAATGTGGCCTATGGGGACCGAACACGCCGTTTTGTGGCGGTCCTTGGGTTTGATTTGCATTGCATGAAAGTCTAAAATTAGATCAATGCACCCGGCAAGTTTCTTGCCTTGAAGGGTTTCCAGGATGGACTCTACACGGGGGAGGGGGTACTGAGGCACGTCCGTGATCTAGTTTACGCACCTCAGGTCGACACAGACCCTGAACTGCCCGTCCTTTTTCCAGGCAATGACAAGGGGTGAGTTCCACTCTGAATTCGATTGCCTCACAATGTTGTGCCTCAGATAACCCTGAAATATTTCCCTCACCGTTTCAAGGTGGTGGATGGGTACGGGCCTAACTGCTTGGCGCACCGGACCACGGCCCCCCCGTGTTAATTTCGAACAAAATCCAGTCGCAGTTCCCCATTTTGTCGTCGAGTGAGAAGACGTCCGAGTATTATCGCACCAGGGCAGCTGTCCGCTCTCTCGCGCTCTCGCTTATTCCCTGACACCTCTCAACCATTGCCTGCAAGGGGGCCGGGAGCGGCTCGTCCGCAGGCAATGTGGACCTAGGGGGTAGGTCTATCAGGTGGGGGTGAAGGGGTAACTGCTGTTCGGAGACTGACGGTCTTCCGCCCGATCAGCTTTTGATCCTGCCTGCACCCAGGACTCTGGGGGGCTTAAAACCAGCTCGGCCAACACCGTGCCCTTCGGGATTATCGCGGTGGTGTGCCCCATGTTCAGAATTTGGACCGTAGCGGCTCTTATGTCGCACACTTCCCGTCCGACCAGTAAGTTGTCGGGCATGCCTGATTGCATGGGAGGTATACCTCTTGGACCGAACTCCGAGCTCATCAGCAGGGGTGGATGATGGTGGTGATCGTGCTGGTGATGTGCTGCGTGGGCTTGAGGCTGGTGATTTTGAACAATCCAGATGGGTTGAGGGACTACCAGGTCCAAAGAGGTTATCATTGTTACCTGGATTTCATGGCATATTAAAACAAATTAAATTCAAAATAAATAATTCCAAGAAAAGCATGGCTACAGGCAAGGAGAGTGGGAGAAACAAAGCATGTACCTTCATTTAGTTTGAGCCTCTTAAGAGGTCTCTCATTATCGTCTCCGAAATGCTGGTCCGGACACCAGAGGTGAGCATCGGGCGGTCCGCAGTCCCGGCAAGGTGGCCCTCGAGTCCCGGTAAGAACCGGCAAGGATCCGAAAGCGACGGGCGAGTGAGACGGAGCTACGGCCGGTGCGAGCGTCTCACTCGCACCTGTCGTTTTCGGAACCTTGC
>NW_026267329.1:177443-179090 GCF_000697945.3 Frankliniella occidentalis | reverse complement strand
GGGGGGGGGGCAGTGGCGGCAAGCAGTGCAGGGGAGACAGGCTGGAGCGTGATGAGTAGCCGACACGCTGGCCCGCATCGGGCATCCATGGCTCAGTTAGTTACGAACGAAGCGTGAGCGCTGAGTTGGCACGGCCGGGGTTCGGTTGTCGGCATTGCCAGCAACATGCGTATCTCGCGGCTATGTAGTAACCCAGGAATCAAGCGCGACAACACGCGGGAGATGAAACTAGGATAACAACGATATTTATTTATTTTCTCTAAAAAGGGTAAGAAATGTTGCCCTTGCCTAGGAAACGAAAGCGCCCGTGCGCGGGGTAAGCTTCCTCGCCATTCGCAAGGAGACAAAAGTCTCCGTTTGCGCGGTGCGTTCCCTTGCCGTTGCGAGAGAGACACAGGTCACCTTCGGGCGGGCCGCTCTCGTCGCCATTGCATCGAGACAAAAGTTACGCTTTGCGCGGTGACTATCCTTACCCTGTTTAGGGAGACACAGAAAGTCTCCGTGCATAAGGAGACATTTTGTACATCTAGATAAACGAATTGAAAGTTGCGGTTTCATTTTACAGTGTATGGTAGATATCTACCATATGAATTGCATGGCCATGGCTAATGTGCTCCATAGCAGGGGATAACCATGAGAATTGGCTTTCATGGTCACAACCTAGTCCATGAATGTGTCCATGGTTACTATTACCATTGTCATGTAGAACGTCAATGAACTCACGTTTGGACATGATACTGTTGTCCATGGACACAAAGACCATGATAGAACTAATCAATGGCCAACTGTATTGGTAATGGACATGGGATGTTTTCCTCATAGTCTATGTGTTCATGGCCTAGATTCATTATGGCGAGCGTTTGTGTCCATGGACGTGGAGTCATAGGCCTAGTGACAACCTTTGACCATTGGGACACGTCCATGAATACAACCTGTTCCATGAGAAGCCATGCACTTAGGACCATGATCAAACGATAACCATGTCAACGGTAGTTTCCATGGCCACATCGTTTCATAAATCTATGGACAAGAAATGACCATGGCAAGAAAACACAATGGTTCATGGTCAAAACGTCTCCATGGGAGCAGCTGGCTGTTATAGCTGGTCACAGGGAAAATAGACTAAAAGACGTCTTTAAGATGTCTACGCAAAGATCGAAGATGGTCTAATAGACGTCTAATAGATGATCTAACAAGGGAACGTTTTCAGGTGTAAATCTCCGATTTCGTTGGTACTCGGAAAATTTAAAGGTTATTATAATAGAAGTCGGATGGCAATTGAAATTTTTCCTAAACCTAACATTTACTAGGGGTTTACTTAAGCCTGACATTTTTTTTTGCTCCAAATATCCCTCTACCGCTTTAACGGTTCAAAATAGAGCAAAACGGACAAAATTTTGGCCCAAAGGGCACTACTTTGACGAGTTACCCCGTAGAACACTGCTTTACATTTTTCAAAAAATATAACTATTACGAACTAGAAACAACATGTTTAAAACTGGGAACTCAACTTTGATGTAAGGGCTTAAGTAGTCAACTTATGTAAATCTTAAGCAATTGTTAAGCACCTGGAGTGTGTCACCGAAACTTCTAGCTTACAAGAATAACCTGTTGCACTTTATAGTATCTTATAAGACCTTATAATGC
>NW_026267329.1:169212-176958 GCF_000697945.3 Frankliniella occidentalis | reverse complement strand
AATGTTGACTGTAAACTAAAAGTGCCGATAAAAGTTCTTGGGGTATATCAGGGGCGTGGGGGAAATCAGTTGCACTTGCGTACTAACTCGTACACCCAGGCCTTGTGATAAAGACGTACTAACTCTTACAAGAGCGTAATTACGCGACCGGTGTGATGTAGGGCCTAGACCCGCCCACTGTTGCAGGCAGAAGTATGAAGTACATGCTTTCTACAGATCGATAGTAGATCGTTTGTAGACGTAAGTAGACATAGTTTTTTAGTCCTAAACATTAGCCGCCTCCATTTTATAAAACCCCTAAATGGGGCGGCTAACTTCACATAGACGTTAGCCGCCCCATATTTTAATGGGCTTGCCAGTAAATGTAAAAGTACCATAGGCAAATCAGTCTTCGTTAGTAAATAAAAGTAGACACAAAATTATAAAGGCTACAAGACAGAGTCATCGTAAAGACAATGCAACGCCAAACAAAGTGGCAGTTAACTTCCGCCTTATCAATATGAGTATCTATTTGAAGTAAAACGTTCGTTTCACCAATTCTATTCGTTAGTAGATGATTGTAGACACACTCATGATGTTTCTTTATTCTAACGACACCTCCGGCTGCGTGGCTGTCCAAGGTCTGGCGGCTAACACCTTTCTTTTCACCCAGAAGCCCCTAATTTCACCAAACTATGCGTTTTCTGACACAAATTTGTTAGTAGATGATTGTAGACACACCTATTGTGTACTTGAGTGACTCCTCGATTTGGAGTCACTCAAGTAAACCATTGGAAGGGAATGTTGAGTAGAATCGGAAACGCTTAGTAAAAAATTGGCGCTCGAGTCTGGTTTTCCCGCAAATTAAAGAAATATGCGTCGCCGCTAACCTCCGGATGCACTTCGAAGACGACAGAATAACTTACGTTACGGCTAGTCCTGACATTGATCGCTCCGGCTTAGAGATGTGCGAACATCCTTGGTTCGAATTCGAACGAACAGGAACAGAAAATTTGGAAAACAATTCGAACCGATCACGAACACCAATGTAATTTCTCGAACCGAACCGAACACCTTAGTGTTCATTTCCGACGAACAGTGCTCGAACAGTCATCGTAAAAGTTCTCTTTTCATAATTATTATTAACCAGTCATCGTGCCAGACGCACGATGACATGTAACTTGTTCATTGTCACTCCATTTCCGCATCTCCGTGGCTTCGTTCGTTCGAATCCGAACATGTTCGTACATCTCTACTCCGGCTGGGTTTTTTAAATCATTGCTCCTGCATCAAAGACTACGCCTGATTCAAAACATCGGGCTTTCTTTCTCTACCATTGCTTAGATCACAGTTTTCACAGTTCTCCAAAAATGCCTTCTGCTTGGCGTGGTCCTACCTAGAAAAGGGACCGAGTGCCGTCTCGTGCGAGCAGGCAACGTACCGGCGAGGCACTCGGGCGGACGGCGGACGGGCGCGGTATGCCAAACAACAATGGGCAGTTCAAAGGGGCGCAGGCGCGGGGCGCGGATTAACAGTGGTACCAACAGAATTTAGGAAGTTGGTGGCTGCCCGTCCTCCAATGAATTTTCTCTTCTACTTAACTACAGATATTGCGTGGAAAGTTCCGATATGTAGCTGTAAGCTGCCCGTTTTCGAATAAATTTACTCGTATGAATTTTCCCTTCTGGCCAGCCGTCTTCGAATGACTTTCCCTTCTATTGAGCACGCCGTACTAATCGGCGTCCTGACCTGGAGATGAACAAGGGGAGCTCCGGAACGACGTTGAGCATGTCAGTGCGCGCCGACAACAACAGCAGCAGTCATCACCTGCTGATCATTCGAAGACGGCCGGCCAGAAGGGAAATTTCATACGAGGAAATTTATTCTAAAACGGGCAGCTAACAGCTACATATCGGAACTTTCAACGCAATATTTATACTTAAGTATACACTGTTAGAAAAACCTACGGTAAATGTCTACGGTGCGCACCGTCAATTTGTCACCGGGTCCGCCGCCGTTATTTTGGCTTACGGTCCACTCCGTACGGAATGTACCGTAACTTCGGAAACTACCAAGGGGAAATAGGCTCCAAAAATTCATCAACGTAATTTCGCTTTGAGTGAGAATACTAGAGGAGTAATTATGCGCACTCCATGCCAATGTTGATGAATTTCTCATATCGGCCTGCTGCTGTTTTTATTTTCCTCAAGCTCGAGTAGAGCAGAAGACAATGTTTCTGTTTTTCGAATCCGTTGAGTCATTTCACTTTCATTACTAACAACCAATCATGCTTGTTAAGAAACTGTGATTTTGCTATCCCTTATCATCCAAAGAAATGGTGCCTTTCAGTCAACACAACCCAGAACATCTGTCTCCTACATCATGGTTAAACTTTAGTGCATGAATGAAGACTGCAGGTGGCCCTTGCAATGCAGAGGTTAGGAGAGATTTGGTGAGTTGATTGAGTTGCAAAGTGCGCACAACAGAAGAAATTAATAAAAACAGAGAGGGGAGGCATTTTTTTTTCATACAAATTTAATAAAGATTCTAATCTCTTGATTTGCTGAACTGTTTGGCCTCCAGCCGCAACTTATTGAGAGACATAATAGTGAATAAGTTGAAAGCAAGAATCAGAAGAGAATCTATGCCATATTACTACAAATTTGTGTAGTTTTCTATGACAATTATTTTACTTTGAATAGTATTTAGTAATACCATCAACATTTCATAAAAAATTATCACTTCCCGCACCAATACTGTGGTGTCGAACCAGGTATCCCTTGTGATCTGTGGACCTACTCATGTATTCAGTATTTCCTGTGTACTTGACAAGTACGCAGTAAATACTGTATACATGGACAAGTACGCAGGAAATACTGAATACATGCTCAAGTACGCAGGAAATACTGAATACCAACAAGTACGCAGTATTTCCTGCGTTCAAGTACACACTTGGGTTTCCAGAGCGGACGCAAGGGGCACTCCACCAATTGATCGAATAGCTGCTACGTCGTTTCAACCAAGCTGCTGCTTTAACTGGCGAACTTGAAACTCTACGCGTTAACTGTTGAACTTTGCGAGAGTTCACGCTGCTGAAACTGCGTTTCACGCGTGTCATCTGCTAAAAAATCGTTGCTACAAGGGAAAACAGGTTGTGCTGCCTCGTTACAAGGGTACTTACGACAGCTCTCCTGATTGATGTTTGTTTATATTCGATATAGTGGTGCTCTTGAAATAGTTTTAGTTTGAATGCTTTCACCTTGCCAATAGGGCTGTGTAACAGGAGGAACATAGGATTAATACAACAACATCAGGACTTAACCAAGTGGTAAATGTTTACATTTCTTGACTTACTTTTTATAGTTAAAAAAATACACCGTACAATAGTCTTCTTCGACTTTTGTTAGGCGCGCCGGCCACGCCCTCCAGCCCTTGGAGGCCGCCTTCGGACACGTCACTATATCGCCAACCTGAAGCAGACACAAAACATAAGTATAAGTGTTCTACGAAGCGGAGCCAAAATTTTCTGTGTAAAACTAGTCGCCTATATAACACTCTAAGCTCCCAAGAGCGAGAATGAACAACCCCCAGCGCAAAGCGAGAGTAGTTCGACCGAAACGTGTCGGCGCTGCCGTCGGCCTGTCTGGAGTTCCCTCCCCTCCTCCCTACCTCTCCTTCCCTCGCCTGACCAGAGATCAGGTCGTGGGGGGTGGGCGAGAGCCATAGAGAGAGCGCTGCCCCGTAGGGGACGTACCGTCTTACCGACCCCGTCCATCGCGAGGGTGTACTCCGGCATGCATGGGATGGGATGTAGGAATGATGATCAGTCCCAGCACCTACGTGGGGCGCGTCAAAATAAGTGTCGTACGTACGTCCGGCCGTACGTCCGTCCGGCCGACGGCTACCAAACAAAAGTATCATTTAATAGGTGAAACCGCAAATTTTCGGAAAGGGGAGAGTAAGAGGATTATTATTCTGTGAAAATATTTGTTTGGTAGCCGTCGGCCGGACGTACGTACGTACGACACTTATTTTGACGCGCCCGTGTCACCGAGGCCGGCACCCGACGCGACGGCTACTCGGCCGCACGTCACGTTCGATGGCCTGTCCTCTCCATTTGTTTCCTCTGAACACCTAAC
This sequence comes from Frankliniella occidentalis, assembly GCF_000697945.3. Lineage (NCBI taxonomy): Eukaryota > Metazoa > Arthropoda > Insecta > Thysanoptera > Thripidae > Frankliniella > Frankliniella occidentalis. The sequence continues at coordinate 172,840 of NW_026267329.1, read as the reverse complement.
CTCACTTTTTGAGGGCTGCGCTGCGGGCTCCACTAGTGCTCGACTGCAGACGACAGCAAACGACGAGAACCGAAGGTAACAACAGTCGACAGTCGTAAAGACGTGACTGCCCCTACTGCGGTTACAGGGTTAAAGGCAGGTCAGCGTTGTTAAATCTTAAACATGGCGACTACACGAAGATGCAGATAGACAAAATAATTCGGTTTTAGTGCTATTTTGAAGTGTGTCCGAAGATGACAGTGAACGAACAGTGGACTCATTTCGAAGGCCGTTATCTCTTGTGTTATAAACGATAGTGAGAAAACATAGTGGTCATGAAGTCGAATTGCAAGAACTCCCCAGCCTTGTCTGGGCTAGGCAATCAAGTGGTGTGCAAAGTGGGGTTTGGCCTGGTATGCTAGAATGAAAAAAATCCTCTTCAGTGGTTTTTACTGATAAACTGGTGAGTAAAACTAAGCACTTGATGTCTCCCACTGATCTGTTGTAAATAATTAATGCTTCCATCTCTATCTATGTATATATTCAAATATATCCTCCATGTACATTCACTACCCAATAGACTGACTTCTACATTCATTTGTCTGCGACACCAGCGCCATCCTGTGGACAATCAATAAACTCTCTCGCCACTCGCTCACTCCGAGTTTGGCCAGCCTCAGCGTAACAAGTGGTTGTTATTATCCTTGACCATCGTTCAATCCTCACATGAGTATTCACTGAAAACACAAGACTCGGAACACACATATACTTTACAACATGATCAATAGGACCACGGCCATGGATTTGTTTTTGGTTGGCTGAGCGATTAGCGAAGCCCATTACTCCACTGACCGGAAAAGTTTCATTCTGTTTGTCTGTTTGTTTGTTTGTTTGTCTGTCTGTCCACACGATAACTCGAGAGAGAATTGATATAGCGATCTGGGAATTTCATGGTTTTCTAAAGGGGAACTCGTGAAAGTAGAACTCTTTGGACGAAAATTTCGTCCGTTTTGCTCTATCTCGTACCGTTTGGGTGCTAGGAGGCATTTCTTAACAAAAATAAGGTGAAAACGACTAAATGGCCTGTTAAGTCGTTAAAAAGTCCTTATATTGAAAACTTGTGCCGGAAGTAATACTAAAACCACACAGTTGAAGTCGAACCACATCCTTCCTAAGGCTCAAGGGTCCCTAGATTATCTAGTATCACTAAAACGTTGATTGTTACATAACAATCTATCAAAACCTTTAATGAAAACCGTTATCGAACATCAGAAGTTTCATGTTGCTCCTTAATTTTTGAGTAATAAGTCCCCGACAAATTATGTAAGTATGTCAAGTTTTGGGGCCGGAAGGCCCTGCTCCCGAATACCCTCCCATTAACTCGTCTCGGGTGTCAGCGCCGCAGGCCTAGCTATATGTGCGCCAGGCGCGTTGCAGCGTAACAGTGTTTCGTGAGATATCGCGAAGCCTGTTACGCGAGACGTGGTGTGGCGTACATATAGCTAGTTTAAAAAACGTCATTTTGGGGACCTGTGGTTTTTGATTTTTTTTAAATCCAATTTTTGAGCTAGAATGCTCTTCTTCGAACTCGATCTGTCTTTCTATGATACAAAACGACCCTGAAAGTCCCAGGTCGCTAGCTCAATTCGTTCTCGAGTTATCGTGCGAACAGACAAACACACACACAGACAGACAAACAGACGCGAAACTTTTTGATCATCAGTGGAGTAATAGGCTTCGCTAATCGCTCAGCCAATTCGTGATTCTACCGATAATTCCTGAAGTCTTGTTCCGAAATAAAATGCAATTTTACCGAACATGATAGTTTTGCCGAAATACTATGGTGAAAATTACAGTTCCAGTAAAACTACAGATTTTCGGAATTTTTCACTATAAACTTCTGTAAATTTACACGCGTCTGGTAAAATCCACACGTACTCTAGTATTATTACAGGTATTGGTAAAGTTACAGACTCTGTAAAGTAGTCTTTCAGATACTTTCTGTAATTTCTCGTACACATGAGAAATACGGTTAAAATTGGCCACAAAAATTTGTTCAATGTTGAACTCTTGTGCATTCTAACAACGGAACCACGAAAGAAACCCGATGTTGTGATAATCACTAACGAAGAGGGCAGTTAACCGTAGGGAAAGTCGCGTGGACGGTCGGGAGCAACAGATGGAGTGCGGGCAGGCAACCTCCATGTAGCGCGCCGTAGCGCAATGGGCACGGCATCGGGCTCACGACCAAGAAGTCGGAGGTTCGATCCCATCTGGGGTACAAGCGGGAAAAGAAGTTTCACCGATGAAACCCGAAGGCGGTTGACTATGAAATATATAGAACAAGAAAACAGCCGCCGAAAATATTTTTTTCTTGCTTGTATTACGTCAGAAGAATGTGGGTAAAAATTACAGAAAACGTTCGTAAACATAACTTCAGAAACGTTTGGTATCAGTTTTACAGAAATTTTGTGGAGTTAGTTTTGCCAGTGTCTGTAATTTTACAGACCCCTGTAATTTTACCAGACTTTTACATGGCAACTGGTATAGCCAGATGCGGACGGATTACGAACGCCCATAACCTCACATCCAAGATGGTTGCTGCTCGGCCGCTCAGCTGATCGTAGGAGAGTGAGGTGAGGACTGTTTGTAATCCGTCCGCATCTTTCAACCTGCTCGGCATCTGAGGAAAAGTATCGTCATTTATCGATGCTGAAGGGTGCTAAAACAAAATGCTGTGGATATTTTTATCCTGTGTTTGTTATAACACATAGTATTGAGACGGGCACAAGAGCCGTAATTTGAACTACGGGCGGGAGGACAAATGGTGACGTGACGATTCGGCAACCAATCAGATAGCGAGGGGTCTACTGCCACAACCTACTGTAAAACCTTGCCCCCTTTCCAGCCCGCGTCGTCCCCGCTCTTAAAAAAATCTTACCTCATGTCGGAAGAGCAGGATTGACTGCAGCATCTTGACGTGGTTCTGGGTAGCCCAGTTAGACACGTGAAGTGCCTTTCCCATTGCTTTGTTTTTACGTTGAATAGCAGGCTTCACCTCACGCACTGCTTCTCAACTAAATTCAGGGCATGATCAAGGCAATAGGGCCGCTTGAAATCCTTTTAATATTACTACCCCCATCTGTCACAAATTCAATCTTTTTCACTTCCTCTGCTGTCACGCTAATCTTATCAAACTTGTCGAGAATGTCGCTCTTGAGTGAATCCGCATTGGCAGAACCGGCTTCGAACTCCGTAGCAGCAAGGTCGTGGTTTTCAGGGAAACAGTCTTCATTAATGAAGTGGGCAGTGAGGGCAGTAAATTGTTCCTTCCTGTAGTCCGAGGTCCAGCCTCAGCGACGGCGGGCCCCACAACTTGCATGACTTTCTCAGACTCTTGCAGGATGTACCTGGTCAAGGTGGTGGGGTGGGGCATCATCTGCTTCGCGTCAAGGCGACCTGGCCATGTAAACCCTAGGTCTAGAGCGCCCTGGCAGAACTCAATGTAAGACTCGTGGCACACTTTCTCCACGGGAGCCACTTCTTCACCAAAGAAATTCACAAGATTGATAAAAGTCTTCTTGGCGAGGCGAGGGTTGGGGCTATGTCCCTGTACTGAGGGGTTGACACAACGTCAACCCCCCCCCCC
>NW_026267329.1:163864-168686 GCF_000697945.3 Frankliniella occidentalis | reverse complement strand
GGGGGGGGGGCATACCTCTGTTTGTGGAAGCCGTACTCCTTTTACGTTCGGCGCCGGCGCTGCCAGCGCCTGATGCTGCAGATGCACCTAGCCTCCGCTTCCTACGCCCACTGGTGGTTGTCAGTCCCGTTGTCGCCTCCGTGGCCGGACCTGGCGCTACCGGTGTCGGTACTACTGGTGCTGGAGTACCCAGGGTTTGGTCCTGCGCGTGAGGCACCATTTCCCCCTTACGCCGTGTGTACTCCGACTGTACCGGGTAACTATGTATGTACGCAGCAGTGAGCAGTGTTGCGGGATTGCATACTCAACATGGCCGCAGGGGCCATGGCTCCTTACAGGTCGGGTGTTAAGATTAGGCAAACCCACAGCACTGTGCGGCAGGCGCGGGGTGGGGTGGGGCGGGGCAAGGCGGTGGAGGGCGGGGCGGGTTGCAGCAGCAGAGGGCGCGGTGGTGGGTTTGAATGAGGTAGAGCCAAGGACTTCCCTTGCCGTTCTCTCAAGGTTCGATTACCGACTTTTTCTTTATGTTTGTCATTTCTCTGCTTCAGCAACGAAATTGCAGTAGCCCATCTCATCAATGAACTGGAGTCGAGACTTGAGGCGATCGAATCGCAGAACGCAGAGCTGAAGCAGCGCCTTGAGGAGACGGAGAAGCGCTGCCGGGACCTGCAGGACAGCCTGCGGTCAGCTTCAAGGGTCATGCGCTCGATTGGGGTAAGTTTCAACCCATCCCATTTTTATTTATTCTCAACCAAGCCAGATTTGCTGTCTCTAATAGATTGTTTATCAAAATTTGTTTCAGGTTCAATCAAATGATCCCTACTCTGCGAGCGCGTCGTTGAACGCAGAGCTGAAGGAGCGCTCTGCGAGAGAGAAGGGCTGCCGCGACCTGGGGGACAGCCTGCGGTCAGCTTCCAGGATCATGCGCTCGATTGGGGTAAGTTTCAATCTATCCCATCTGTATTTATTTTCAACCAAGCCAGATTTGCTGTTTCTAATAAATTCTTTGTCAAAATTGGTTTCAGGTTTCATCAAATGATCCTCACTCTGATGATCCACACGATTTCACAACAACCAATCAATGCGTTTTGTCTTAGAAAAGTGTAAACTGTTATTGATATAAATAAGTCTTGTCCAAATGTAACAGCTGTTTTATTATGTTCTCCTTACTACAATTTAAAGAACTATGTTATACTAAAACAAACAACAGAATCAAAATCGTCCTTTCCAATTTTGGTTGGCAATAAATATGTAAAGAAATATATTACATAATAGACTAAAAAGAAACAAGAGTACAAATTGTGCTATATATTTTTGACAAATAAATTAATGATGGATAGTATCAGTCAGAAAAAATCATAGGACAAATAAATTAAAAGCTAAAATAAATTATATTGTAGTATTGGGCGCTTTGGCTGTGCCGAGCCAAGTCTGAATGATTACAAGTCAAAGTCAAATGGAAGTGTGGCGAAGAGCCCTGGGCTCCAGCCGGCTTTTATTCAAGATCCCGCGCCTTGCGGCGCACAATAACGTGTTGATCGTAAAACAATAATAGGAGTTAGTGTCAGGTTTGGGTTTGAAGGTGGCGCCACCAAGGGTAAGAGTCGAGTAGGCCGTGACCAAACAACTGAAGTCGTCTGCTATGTTATGATTGGCTTGACAGCTTAGGTTATGGTTTTCTATGAGAGGTTTAATGAAACCTTATAATACTACATTACTCCCTCTTTAAACAACCTCCCTTTTACGCGCATCCCTTTGCCTTGACACTTTACAATTTTTCAAAAGCTAATAAAACTGTTGACATCCTGAAACTTCCACCTTGTACTGAACCTACGGGTTATTCAACCCTACTAGTCCATACTCAGTGTGCAAACAAAAAGAAAGTTTGAATTCAGCTCCTCTCTGACATTATCAGAGTAGCCTTGACTTATGTTCAGACCATTACACTTGGAATTGGCGGTAATAGTGGTCCCTGTTCACAGAGTCAGACTCGGGAGATCCATCTAATTATATTTTGATTAAATCTTGTTGAGATCGTTGTTTTCTTGAAGATTCCTGGACATCTCTGGATGATTGTGATGATTCCGTGGTCTAAAAGGAGATGGTTCACTGAAACAAACGTTTTCCTGTACAGTATTTGAGCTGAACTTCCTACTGAAGTTGTACACTGTTGGGATTCAATTTGTCTGGGTGTCTCCTAACATAACTATTCACCTATCTGACACCAGTGTCTAACCAACCTATCTTATCACTTTTAACCTCTGAGTCTTAAAAATACTTAGCTTTAGTTTTATCCTGTGAGTTCTTGTGGAGCATCCTTGACTGCTGTCACTGGATGTTTCTCCTGGGACGGTTAAGTCTTGCTGTTCTTGGATTGGCTGTGGGGTAGCCCTTGGCAACCGTTTGCTGAACCTGTCGGCTATTCGGTCCTGGACGCTAGTCCCGTCCTTCCGTTTCGCCGGTCCTTGTGGTGGTGCGGTGGTGAAGCAGGCAGCAATGTAGCTTCTCACCCCGGGGACTCGGGTTCGATTCTCGATTTGGCAGTGGTGTTCTTGGGCTTGGCAGCCGCCTTAGGCTTGGCTATTGAATGTTCTCCATGTTTAGATCTGTGGAGTGGTATGGTACAAGTAGTTGAGTTTGTGAAAAGACTTGAATTTGTAGTTAACGATGCGGGGCTTCTTCCTGTCCTTGCATAAAGTGTGCCCTCAGTCAGTGCCATGATGTCCATCATTCCTGCAGCGTTGAATAGGTAACAAATCCTCACAAAACTGCATTCACACTTGAAGAATGAAGAACTTCAGACTGCACAAACAATACTTGTACTCCACAGCAACACACTAGCGGGGGCCCCGCACCACCCTTTTGTTTTCTTCTGTACTTAGCCTCGCTCCGAGTCCTTTGACCGGCGTCTGCTACAAGTTGCTGGTGTTGTTGTTTACTTATTGTTGTGTGGGGCTTTCGCGCTCGAGTGTTCTGCTCTCCGTTCGTTTTGCCATGTCTCGTGACGCATATTTTAATATCCCTCCAGGGCATGTGGCCCTTGCTGGCATAGCCCACGAGTCAATCTATGTTCCAACCAGTGAGTAATGGTTTACCTGCCACCGGTGCCAGAGTTTTGTGGCGTGGCACCCGGACTGGCTACCCACGGAAAACTACTCCACTTGGTTCTCCGTCGTTGGGATCTGCAGGATCTGTGGCCTTGTGCCTTCTGCGGTTCTGGTTGCTATGTGTTTTTTTTTTTGTGTTTTTTTTTTTCCTTTCTCTTTTCTCTTTTCCTTGTCTTTTACTATCCCTTTTTTTCAGTTGATAATGCACTCCGAGAATCTTATTCTCCCGCCTTCTCCTCCATCCTCGCCCCCTGCTACGCCTCCCGCCAGCCCCTGTAAGTTTCTGTGTTTGTTGTCAAAATGCTTGTCCCAATCATGCAATTCATGCACCACGCCTGGGACGTCAACGGCAGAAATGTTACTGTTTGTGGTGCCTGTATACTCTTGGTTGAACCGGCTTTATATACTTTATCTGGTAACCACCGGTTTGGGATTGATTGGGTTGAAGAGGAGAGCCTACACCAGCCTTTCTATCACTGTGTAGAGTGCCACGAGCCGACTTACGTAGGTTTCTGCGGGGACCTGGTCTCTCTTCCTTTAAAACCTCCCTTTTTAATATTTTCTTTTTCTTTTAGGATGTCATCCCTTTTCCGCTCGTGCCACCTCCCCCTCCTCCACCGGTTAACCCCTCTGAGGAGTGAGGTTAGTTCTATCCTTTTCTTTCTTTTCTTCATGTTTTTCCTTATCAACTTTCTTACCTCTAAATGTTTATTCTGTGATTTCAGTGACTTTCTTTATGTATGCTGCTTGTCTCTTAAGAACTATCTCATTGGAGTTCTATTATGGCTCAGCCTTCTGAATTGCTTTGTTGTTTCCTTTTTATTTATTTTCCTTGTCTCTTTACTCTACTCATGTTTTACATGTGCTCATGTGTTTTATTGGCTTTGTCCTTGAGCTCGAGTTATGATAGAGTAAACCTATTTTATCTTTGTTTTGTTTGTTTATTTTTTGGTTTGTCTAACCTTAACTTCTTCTCCTTCCTCCTCAGGCCCTCCTGCGAAGTCCTCGTACTCATCTGGGTGTAGAAGAAATACCTCCCCCAGTACTGTATACTTCTGCAGCGTGACACACTTGTCACCTAAGTTCTGAACTACTACTTTCATGGGTGCTGATATACAAGGTACTATTCCTGACTCTGTCACCACGGATTGTGGTAACTTTGACACCTTAGTTCCAAATGCTTGATTTGAACTAAACAATCCTAACTGTGTTTTCTCTACCCCTAGTGACTGGTTTTCTTTGTTTGTTTTGTTATGGGATCCCTTTTCTTTTCTGCCCCCAGAACCTGCCTGCACTTCTTGGTCGTCTGTTCCGATGCTCAGTACCACCCTGCTCTGGGTGTGGCACCTTCCACCTGAACTCGGACCCTGAGCCAAGCCACTGTCTGACGGGTCGTTAGTCTCCTCTACTAACTCATCAGCCACTGAATCCACTTTCAGACTTGTATTTATTTCTACTTCATTAAATGGTTTTAAAATTATTCTCTTTTCCGTTCTAATGCTATACGCAACTTTTCCTGCCGCATAGGGTAGAGGATACAGTGATTGACCCTTTAAGCGCACATATTCGTTCACCCGGCTGCCACCTAGCTCGTAGTCAAGATTTTTAAAATTCGTGAAGTGCAATGGCTAGGTAAAGGTTCAGGCTAGGACTAGGCGGAGTCCGTTGAGTGAAATTCGAAATTCTTCTTGGTTTAAACAGTCCATGAATTCAGG
>NW_026267329.1:160230-163164 GCF_000697945.3 Frankliniella occidentalis | reverse complement strand
AGGTATTTCACAGGTATTTCACGTGAAATACACCGAAATACGCCTAAATATGCTCCAAAACAGTGAACTTTTCCTGAGAAATACCGACGAAATACACGTATTACGAAATACTGTGTGCACGGAAATCTCGAGTGAAAACCCCCTCGATTGTCCCTGCCCCCTATAGCAAGCTGCAGTCAAATATTTGCACTATCTCACATGCCATATGGTAGAATGAACCTTCAACAACCTATCCGCAAAGAAGTTTTCGAACAAAAACGTCGGCATACGGTCGTAAACGACCCGATTCTAACCCTCTGCTCTTAGTCCGAGCGCTAAGAAACTCACCTTGTCTGTCTCTGTCTGCGCAGTCCCTAGCGGCGCCGGCTGTAGCTCCCATCACAGTGGGACGGGTGAGGTGGCGGTAGCGCGACTCAGTAGTGAAAAGAACTGTCTACAGATGGCACTGTGCCCGGTTTACCTGCGCCGTACCGTTTACCCGCTAGGGGCGTTCAAAGTGGCAGGGGACAATCAGTGTACCCCGGACAATCACTGTATCCTCTACCCTATGTCTTTGCACATGCCGACTCCTTTAGACTAAATGGAATTTGTACCCTGTCATCATTTGGACCCATTTCCAGGATTTGCTCTTTGATGCGAACAATAGCGTTTAACTCATGTAAGAAGTCTATTCCTAACAAGTTTTCCTCTATATCCGCCTCATAAGCTAGGAACTTAAAAATTTTTCCTCCTATGGTGAACTTTGTCATTTCTGGACCATATAAGTTTGCTTTGTGTGCAGTGACTCCTTTCAGTCTTAACTTTGCAACGGGAAGATTCCTTGATCTAGCGAGTACAGTAATAACATCAGCTGTATCTATAACACAATCTTTATTTTTATTATTTATTTTACATGAGATCGTTGGCGCTGTACTAACAGTTGTACACGCATTACAAGTGACGTCTTCCCGGTGACCGTCGTCGTTGTCGTCCTTGGGGCTGCTTTGGTCCATGGCTTCTCCTTTGACGGAAACTTCTACTTCGGTCACCGGTGGACTTGTAGTGCTCTCCTCCTCCACCTCCATAGCCACCGTGTCGATGGAAGTGGTTAGCCGTTTCCCTGGCTTTGGTTGTTTGGCACAAACGGTACCGAGGTGCTGGAACTGCTGCTACTGCTGCTGCTTCCCTGGCCCTCTCCGTTGTTGCCCTTCTGCTGGTTGATGAACCATTGCAGAGTCGCCTTGTAGAGATCAGGAGGGACGTTGGGCATCTGGAAGCTGGAGCCGCTGCTTCCGCTGCCGTTGCTGCAGCTGGCGCCGCCTCCGCCTCCACCTCCTCGCCCATTTCCTCCGCTTGATCTGCAGTTTCGGGCCATGTGCCCCTTCTTTCCACAATTATGACAAACAATATTAGTAATGTCTCTTAACGCACCTTTGGGGTTTCCATTGTTGTGCCAGCAGTTTGCTGCGCGATGTCCTTGCTTGCCGCACACTCGGCAAATTAGGTCTCGGTCTGGGTTGTCTCCTCCCTGGCCTGATGATCCACCTCGGCCTCCTCGGCCTCCTCTCCCTCTTCCTCGGCCCCTTCCCCTGCTCGGGCCGGCTTGTGTCTCGGCGTCCGCTGATGGGAACACCATGGAGACCTTGGCCTCTGGGGTATTGTCTTCCCCTGCTGCTTCCTCCGCTTTGGCCAGCCTTATCTTCTTAGCCTGGGGTTCCTCCACCTCTAGGCTGAGCCCCCTGTTGAGCGTCTTGAGGGCCTCGTCGAGACTTGGAAGCGCCGCGTAAGCGAGCCTGGCGGCCGCTTTCTTGTCGCTAATGCCCTTGATGAACTTTTCGACTAAGGCCTCCTGGATGTCCTCCTCCTTCATGTTGCGTAGATAGGACCGGCCTAGCCGTTCCACTTGGCGTGCAAACTGCCTGATGGTTTGATCCTTCTCCTGGACCAGTGTATTGAAGTCCTTTTTGCGCTCCCACATGGAAGCGGTTTTGCTAAAAGTCTTCACCAGCGCCTGATCCAGACTCTCATACGTGATTGGGATCTCCTGGTGCTGCAGATTGGCTATCACATCCGTGGCGTTGCCTGTGAGAGCCTGCAGCAGAGCGGTCTTCTTGTCCTGGTCGGACCATTCGTTGGCCTCTGCCAACGTGACAAACTGCACCTGGTAAACTGAATAGTCTGTTTCTCCACTATACCTGGGCACGTCGTTAAATTTCTTGTTGCGGTGCTCGCTTGGACGGTTGGTGATCCTCTCGAGCGCTTGCAGGAACATCGCTCTCTCCCGGAGCTGCCGTTCCCTGCGCCGCAGCTGTCGTTCATGGCGACGTCTGGCTTGGGCCATGGTACGGCGGCGACCTCGCCGTCCCCTGGGTTGTTCGCCTCGTTGCTCGTCGTTGTCCACCTGCTGTTCGGCGTCGACGTTGTGCTGCTCCGCCTCTCGATGCTCGTGTCGCCAACCTCTGCGCTGATCGCCTACATGATCCTCCTCTTCCCCCTGAAGTACCCCCTGGTTTTGAGCAGCTTCCTGCCCCGGAGCTCCTTCGGCGTCTCTGAATCGGACGGGCACATGGTCTCGTCGTCCTGGCTCTCCGAGTCCGTCGTCTGTGTCCATTGGTTCCTCCAACTGCTGCTGTCTGGGCTGCCGACCCAGCTGGCGTCGTCCTCTGCCTCGACCGCGTGGACGTCCTCGGCCTCCTCCCCTCCGCCGTCGATTTTGAGCAGGTAGATCGCGGAGCTCGGGGAAAGCTCTCTGGTCGGAGTCCTCCTCGGGGTCGCTGTCGGTGCTGGACGCGCCGCTCGTGAAGCTGGTAGCCTCACTGTCGGACATCCCCGTGGCCTCGCTGACAGATGTCCTGGTGGCCTCACTCTCGGACACTCCTGCGGCCTCGTTGTCTGCTGCTGCTGGGGCCTCACTCTCTGACATCTTGTGATCGCTTCGGGTGGTTCTACCTTGAA
>NW_026267329.1:157232-158905 GCF_000697945.3 Frankliniella occidentalis | reverse complement strand
CGAGGGGGCAATAACTCCGGGAATCATGTGTACACCGGGCCGGGAATCATGCCGGAATCATGCGGAATCACGGGAATCATGCGGGAATCAAGGGAATCACCGGGAATCGCCGGGAATCGCCGGGAATCGCCGGGAATCATCGGGAATCATCGGGAATCACCAGGAATCACCGGGAATCACCGGGAATCAATGAAAAATCACCGGGAATCACCGGGAATCACCGGGAATCACCGGGAATCATCGAGAATCTTTCGATCAACCGCAATAAAATATTCACAAATATCAATACCGCACTTGATGCACGATGCCAGAGGAAAGCCGCGAAACCGTGTGGCAGCTATCTATACTCCTGGCTACAAGCGGGGCTCCGGGGCTGGAGTCGAGGGAACCGAGCGCGGAGCCGAGCCCAGCCGAGCGGAGCCGACCCCCATTGATTCGGAACTCAGTTCGCCTTGATCCGAGCGGAAAGCTGGAGCAGCAACAGTGCGTTTTCCCCGCCATTGCTGGAGTTAATGTTGTGTGCCGTTGCCGTTGCTGCAGATTGAGTGGTGCATTTGTTGGTGAGTTTCGTCTAGTTGTCGTTTTACAAATTGTGAAAACGTTTTTATACTTTCCAAACTAAAATATTGTTTCATTGCAAATTGTTGTCGTCTTTTTTTTCTAATTTTGAAAAATTCTCGTGGCTGGTTAGGTTATATACCTACATGAATGGTGTTAGAATGTATTAAGTTTTTAATCTGGTGAATTGAATACTACTCGATGACTTCTCTCAAATACGTTAATTAACTATTTATCATAGTCTTCATGTTTTCATTTTTGTAAACTACCAGATATTTACTTTGTGTTTTCATCTCAGGTTTTTTCTAATGGCCTACTAACTACCCAGTTGGCAGTCATTCATTCTGGCAGCAGTCAACTCCTGTGAGTGAACTTTTTACTTTTCTGTTATTTGCCTCACTTTCTGCATTACATATCCTTATATTTTCCTCTTTTTCTTACCTTAATCTAATCGCTGTAAAGAACCAGTTGTGTAACATTTTTTGAAGCTTTAAATCTCAAGACGAGTAGGTTATACTCGCTTCAATTTATTAGACACATATGGTTAATTTAATTTATTTTTAAAGGTTGTATGTTGCTTTATTCACAGGCAATGTCTTCTAGTGCAGCTGCCATAGATTAACCGATAGAGAGTCTGACAGTGCCAAATTGTCCGTCTACGCCCACCAACATGACTGGCTCAGAGGCATCCAACGTGAACAGCACAGCTTTACCAGCAACTGGAAGTGCCCAGATAACTGAGTGTGTAAGTTGTCTCTGTTCGTCTCAATGCTGTTTGCTAATATTTGAGTCTACTGCATGTTCTGATCTAACTCACAATAAATGTTGTCATTTTGAGATGGAATTACTTGGCATTACGTTTGAATCAATGAAACGTCTGGATAGTTAGTTTTGAAGTTTATACTTTTAACTGTCTTCCTAGCAAATAATATTGAAAACCAAGGCACCTTTTTCTTGGACACAATTGTTTTAGAAAGCAGACGTATTAAACTATTGAATCAAGTCCACCAGCTCTATCATATTAAAATTTTGCTCTAAGAGGGGTATTATTTGTCATGTTCACACCAAGTAAATTCTTAGAAAGCTGCCTCAATGCAATCAAAATAAAAATATTT
>NW_026267329.1:151629-152615 GCF_000697945.3 Frankliniella occidentalis | reverse complement strand
ACCTTCGCAGATAGGGAAGGTCTGTCCGATTCCATGCTATTGGTGACTTGCAAGTAATCATCCAGTCATAAAGATAATACTTTGTTGTTGTGCCAAAGGTTGAATGACTTGTCTAGTCTACTTGACTAGTCTACAGCGCCGAGCACAATTCTACACAGGCATGGTAATTTATTCTTTGCAACATAACTCATGCGTAACTCAGCCTTTTCACATAGGATACGAATTGGTTGCATGGAAATCGGAACTTCGCTTCCCCTCACAACTGTGCCTTCCCGTGTGAAGTACAAGCACTGTGTTGGATAGGACCGACAGTGGAGTAAAGGGAGCAGTATGGAACCATTGTGGAGGGCACCTTGCTGTTGTGATAGGAAGAAAAGTTCCATGCAATCACCTACTTTACTACTTGATTGATGGTAACGTATTGCATATGCAATATTTGTTTCTCGCTCTCATTGACGTAAGATCAATCTGATTTAAGAAGTTCTCAGGAAGAGATAGTAGAAGTAAAGATGGAAAATGGCAGGTAGAAGATGAAGTACGGTATTTCTTTCCTGCATTAAAATCATTATAGTCACCACTCAATTGTGTATTCTCCTTGGCCTGCTTAACTGTCACAATTTACTGGGCTGTTGTCGGTTACTGAGGAAGATTCATCGCTGTTCATTTTAGTGTTGTTAATTTGCAGCAAATATGTAGCGAGCCTCATGGTATTACAATCATTCTCAAAATCAGCTAAGGAGTAGTATTCTTTACTAGTAATAGGAGCGTTTTAGGCTCCCTTTCAAAAACATTTACAGACATGTCTTAGCTCAGATGGTAGCTATTAAAATCTTTACAGACTTGATTCTATTGTGTTGAGAAATTTATCAATATATATTGTGACTTTTGGTTATGGTGGTATGGTTGTGTACTTTACTTACAGTAAAATCAGTATATTTGCATTTAGATAGAATAGCTGCATTTGAGGTACAAACAATTTCAAGTCT
>NW_026267329.1:149314-150355 GCF_000697945.3 Frankliniella occidentalis | reverse complement strand
GGGGGGGGGGGAATCAAAGCTTCATAGAATCATGAAAACTAATTAGTTCAGTAAACCAGTAGGCTTCAGGTGGCCATTAAATGTCACAATTATTCTTGGGTATTGCTTTTGAACAAAGTACATTGCTGCTGTGAAGCGGAAGAAGGGGCTACCTTGACTTAGCACCAAACTGAGATTTTGATGGCATTTTAAATTAGATTATAATCCACATCCGTCCACCAAACAGTTTGGTGCCAAGTACCATAGATTGGTGTATGTAGGGGTTTGTAAAAGGGGCTAACTCGACTTGACTTGTTTTGTACGATAGTTGTTACATAATGTATTCATCACCTATCAATACCAGATAGTATAGCTATACCTTAAAACTTGATGCTGGACACCTAACAGTAAAAATAATGCTTTAGTGGCATTGACCCTTCTGCAAATTTTCCACAAATTCTCATCATGTGAAAAGAGTGACTTAGCCCCTTCTTCCGCTTCACAGCCCATATTATGGGCAAGGTAGAGCAGGATCGAGGTCATAAAATTGTTGTAGGCTGATATTAGTAACGGTGTAAAACAGTATTCGTCTTCCCCGTGGCATGTAGGCAACCTGCGTCATTGCTGGACTCGTTTGCGTGCGTCTTCGCATGCAGTCAGCCGGCTGGTGAGCGAGTCCCCCACCCCACCCCCCGCGACCTGCTGAGCAGCGAGCAGCTGAGCCGAGCAGGCGGCGCCGGCGGGGCTGCCAACCTGCCAACTGCCACATGGGCTGTCAGCCATGGAGTTAGAGAAACGTAGTTTCTATTCTACATCCATGCTGCCAACGCCCTGACGTGGCGGCGGCCCCGGTGCCCCGGTGCCGCTTCGACACCCGCGCCCCGCGGCCTCAGCCTGGCCGCCTACAACCTTGAGCTTGGCGAGGTGGGTGTCCGTCCGGTCCGTGACTCGCGGGCGGCGCCGGCGGGGCTGCCAGCGCCCTGGCGTGGCGGCGGCCGCGGTGCCCGCTTCGACGTCGAGAAGGGTGTCCGTCCGTCCCGTCCGTCACTCGCGGGAATTTTT
>NW_026267329.1:148962-149264 GCF_000697945.3 Frankliniella occidentalis | reverse complement strand
ATCAAATAACACACCTATGAAAAGATACATAAGACTAGCCCTAGAAGAAGTTAAATATACTTCCAGGCCTACTCTGAACGGCTCCGAACGTGTTTTAACAACAAATAAATGTTTTTTTTTGTGTTTCTTTTTTTTTTTTGCTTTTTTGCATGGAAGTGTACACGTTTTATTAATGATGTCCCACCATAAAATAAGCCCACTCTTCTACTTAGAAGAAAATTTTGAACCGACGGCATACTTCTCAGACAGAAGTGTTAAAAAAGTAAAAATATTTTTGTTTTGGCCAGTTTGGTATGAAAAAC
>NW_026267329.1:138964-141412 GCF_000697945.3 Frankliniella occidentalis | reverse complement strand
ATGTGTCAGGGGTTCTTCCCGGCACCGGCACACGAATAGAAAAGAGTTCAAGGGCTTCGCTCCACTCCCACTTGAAACCGGGAATTTTTGAGTTAATGCGGCGCGCCGCATTTCTTGCTGCACTCCAGATGGTGGCAAAGGAGTTTGGAGCCGAGTCTGTCACATCCCCTGACAGGTAGGCTGCCAGGCGCTGCTTACTTGGGTTGTTGACCACTCTGGAGGCCGAGCGCATCAGGCTGGCTTCCGCGATCCCACGGACAAGAGGGTCTGGGCTGGTCAGGACTTTGAAGGCTTTTGCGACGGCCCCTACATCCGCGAGCTCGGAGAGAGGCATGATGTTTGCCCCACCCTTCTGTGTTGGTAGGTAGATTATCTCGTTTGAAGCACGAGCAGGTAGGTGCAGGGCCTTTTTCACAAAGCGTTTAATTTCTTGATCTAGTTGTGTGAAGCATGTCTTCTTAATACGGGATGTTTGCAGGACAAAAGTTGCTTGAGGCAGGATAAAAGTTCTGACGGCATCAAGTTTTTGCCAGTCCGTTAGCAGTGAATTTTCAACATGGCTGAGGTCTTTGAGCATTTGTTCAATGGTAGCTTCGGGAGTTTGGTCAACGTACAAGCCTGTTGGCACGCCGAGATGTTGGTAAGCTTCTTCTTGGTTAAGTGAAGGAATAGACTGACCCTGGACCGTGGTGTTAACAATGTTTGCTCTTTTCTTACAGATAGAGAGTGTGGCGCACTTCTTGGCGTTGAATTGGAGCCCAACCCATGTGGCGACTTCAACAACAACGTCAAGCATGCACTGGATGGCCTGACGGCTTTTACCAAGTAAGACAATGTCGTCAGCGAAGGCAAGGCAGGAGAGTGTCTTGTCGTGCAGCTGGAAACCATAGAGTGGGGCAATAGCCAGTACACTTCGAAGAATAACCTCAATGAAAAGATTGAATATAATTGGGCTCAGAGGGTCCCCTTGTTTGACACCCGAAGCCATGGGGATTGCTCTTGTCTCACCCGAAGATGTGACGATGGTGGTTGAGCTATTGGAGTATGCTTCCTCTACAATGTCCACGAAGTCTTGGTGCACCCCGTGTTGCCGATGAAGAGCTAGGATGGCAGAATGAGGCACCGAACCAAAGGCGTTCTTGAGATCAAGCCATGACACGCAGAGCTCTGAACCGGACTCCCTGGCATAGTCGAGACACTGCTGAAGAAGAAAATTATGTTCTAAGCACCCCTCTGCTGGAACAAACCCCTTCTGGATGGAAGAAAGGGCCCCCGTCCGAAGAGCCCATGTGGAGAGGCGGTCTGCGAGGACAGCAGTGTAGAGCTTGTACAAGCAGGAGGACAATGCAATGGGTCGCCAGTTACTAAGGTCAGTCATTTCACCCTTCTTGTAGATTAAGACAGTTTTGGCAGTCTTCCAAGAGGCAGGAATTCTCTTAAAAGACATGCAGATCTTGAAGACTTCCGCGAGGATGTGGCAGCCAGAGTCCTTGCGTTTGAGGGAGGCATAGGGGACCCCATCCGGGCCTGGTGCTGTGTTAGCGCAGCGCCGCAATCTGTCCATGATGTTTTCTCTGGTGATGGGGGCCACAAGACGCACGTCTTCAGGTAAAGTGGGTGGCAGCACTGCAGACACTGGTGGGTCCTCAAGATGTGGTAGCCTGGCTGCAAACACCCGCTCGAAAAAAGACTCGACTTCCTCAGGCGGAAGACTGCATAGTGGGGAGTCCTCCTCCCGTACCTCACGCATGGCTCTCTTTTTGTTCACTTTATACAGGAATTGTAGACGACGAGCAGCATTCTGCGGCCTACGCCCCCCACCCCGGCCCCGGCCCCGCCCCTGGTGACCACGGTTCCTGGCAGGTGGTAGCAGATCTGAGGTAAGCCCTTCTACAGCAAGTTCAAACGCAGCCCAGTCCTCTGCTTCCTGTAGCTTGCGTATCCAACGCCGTTGGAATGCGTTGGCACGCGGCCCCCGTGGTGAGCCGGATTGGGATGGAGCAGGTGAAACAATACAGGCAAACAGGTCCTTAGGGCTAGAAATGGGCGGAGACCTTACCGGGGCGGTGGGCAGTGGTGGCGTGGCGGGTGAGGCTGACGAGGCTGATATCGGCGGCGTGAGGACGCGCCGAGGCTCCCGGACCGCGAAGATGGACTGCGGCCTGGGTGTGAGATGTGGTGATGCGGATGGCCCCGGAGCAGCGGTAGTTCCTGTGGAGTGAGAGGAGGGCAGTGAACTGTCCTTGACACTCGAGAGGTTGGAAAAAACAGGAGCTACTTGCCTGGGGGCAGCATCCGCGCTGTGTATCATGGCCAAACCCGGGGCGTGTAGGACCGTGTCTCCGCCCGAGGGCATCGTAGACAGGACCCTTACCCCGAGAGCCTCTGCGACCGCACCCGGGTCGTGGCAAGCCATCGGATCCCAGGGCGACGACGGGGTGGTGGTGG
>NW_026267329.1:138514-138914 GCF_000697945.3 Frankliniella occidentalis | reverse complement strand
CATCGTAGACAGGACCCTTACCCCGAGAGCCTCTGCGACCGCACCCGGGTCGTGGCAAGCCATCGGATCCCAGGGCGACGACGGGGTGGTGGTGGTGGGGCGGCTCAGCTCAGCTGCAACCTCCCATGGGCGGCCTCGTGGTGTTGTGGCCGTTGAGATGGCGGCGGCGGCCACAATCTGCGGAGGGGAAGGTGGAGCTGCTAGGCGCTGCGGCGTTGTGCGCCACAGAGCTGGTGGCACTCTGTACTCAAAACACCGTACTTAGCAAGTACAGGAAGACCGTGAAACAAGTTGACCAATTAAGTACTGTTCAACTCCTGTGGTTTTTAGCCCGCCCTTCTGCTTTTAAAAAAGCATTAAAGCGGGCTTATGCAACCGCTCTCGTGTCCGTCCGTCCGTC
>NW_026267329.1:130301-137654 GCF_000697945.3 Frankliniella occidentalis | reverse complement strand
TGGACCGGACACCGCACCCGCACGGAGACGGAGACGGAAGAGGAAGAGAGGGGAAGACGAGATCGCTAGGGCGAGGGGCAAGCGGAGGGGCGCGTCAAAATAAGAGGCGGGTCACACACCCGCCCACCCACCCACCCCACAACCGCTCTCCAATGCGCAAATTCGCTCTAAAACGCGAATATATGCATATTTTAGGAAACGGGAAGGCCTACAGATAATTATTATGTAATGTTTTAGTATTTTAATTCCTTTGGCGTCGAGATCTGCGCTACTGCTGCGTCTGCAGTCTCAAACGACATTTTGAGAAGGCCCGCGGCGCGGCGCTCGCGCTCGTTCCGTTTTGTAACAACAAGTGACGATCGGATATCAAGGTGGAATGAGAAAGTTAGATTTTGGGAGCAGACGAGGCAGATCGGCTTACAATCAAAACATAAACAGAACGAACGGAATGCACTAGCAAAGTCGGTTTCTAGTTTAGTGCCTGTGAAGTATTAGTTGACATTTTTGTTCGTTGCTTAGAGTTCGTTGCTTAGAGATGGATATTGTTAATGATTTATATAATGATATCTATGACTTTATGCTGTTATTATCGACTCTTGATGATATTGATTCGGATGATGGGGATGTAGAAGAGGAAGGCAGACTTGAAGAGGTAGAGGAGAAGGTACTGCATGCAGTTCAGTTTACTAATTGGCAAATTTTTATTATATTAGTGAATGCATTTGGTGCATATTATATATTTTTGGATGTGCAGGTCGATCATACCCAAATTGTGATATGCAGTGGTGGAGAACTCTGCAAGATCCCTTCTTTAAGCAGCATTTCCGGATGGATCGACGCTGTTTTGAAGTAATCTATGTTCTGGGCCTTATTCTTGAGCTGGTTATTGTGTGTAACAACTAATATGAGCGTAAATTCTTTTTACCTCCTATAGATTTTGACCGTAACTGTTGGACGGCATATGCGGGAGACTGGGAGAATTATTAGAAAGGGATTGCCGATTGGTGATGCCTTGCAGTACACTTTGTGGTCTCTGGCAAACCCTGATACATTTAGAAGCACTGGAGTCACCTTTGGTAAAGGAAGGGGTTCTATACATAATCAATATCGAACCATCATTGAAGTATTGCGAGAACTACGTGGCAGATTTATCAAATGGCCAAGTAATCGTGAGATGGCGTCTATTGCAAGAATTTTTGAGGGACGGTATGGATACCCTCAGGTTGTTGGGTGCATAGATGGCTGCCACATACCAATTCCAAAACCACTTGAACAAGAGCAGCAGTATGTGAATAGGCATCACCAATATTCCCTATTAGTTCAGGGTGTTTGTGACGACCGCCTTCTCTTCAGGGATGTTTTTATTGGACAACCTGGTGCAGTAGGTGATGCCAGAATGTATAGAAGAAGCCCCTTGAGCCAAATTATGCTCAGGCAACAAAACTTTATGGATGGCTTTCACCTGTTAGGTGATGGTGCCTATCCACTTACAGATAAGGTACTCCAACACTGTTTTACATGTGTGGAATATGTAGTTTGCTGTAATCTAATTACCCACTGATTTGTTCTTTCGCTATTTAGCTCCTTATTCCGTACAAAGATAATGGCAACATGACCTTGAGACAGCGGACGCACAACAGGACATTGTCAAAATGCAGATCTGCAGTTGAGAGGGCTTTTGCCTTGCTGAAAGGTAAATAGAGGAGACTAAAATATCTACCAGCCTACTCCCTTGATTATCAACTAGACCACATAATGGCATGCCTAGTGCTTCACAATTTTATTATTCTTGAAGGAGATGACTGTGATGTAAGTTCTTCAATTCATTTAACAATCAAGATTTTAATGTTGCCTCTTGAAATTAATTTCAATTTTTGCATGAACACCAATTCAGGGTGGAGAATTTGATGACGATGGTGAAAGAGATAATGGGAATTATGTCAACCTGATGAATGCTGCCAAAGCACGTGGCATGGACAAAAGGCAATACATTTCAGCCATGTTGATGCTGAATGTTTAGTAACAAGAGAAACAAAGTATGCTTAAGTTTTTAATCAGTCATTTATATTAGATAGATATAAAAACATAAAAAAAGAAATGTAAATAGGCTTAAGTGAGTAATCAGTCATGTTATCACATTGTTTCACTTAAAATTAGAGACATTAACATTGTTCCATTAAAATTTGAGATTGAAACATAAATTTGAGTAATTTGGCCCAATGTCCAATAAAAGTATTTGTAAAAATGCAATTCAGATACAGTGATTATTGCAAGAGCATCCTAGGATATTATGATGATGATTTGCTCACTTTCCGTCCAATTTTTGGGCCATTTTCTGGATGAGTGACAACTTTCCTTTCTCTACTTCTAATTTAAGCTCTTTCATGGACTTGTCTCTGGGGAGGCTGGATGGACGTGTCCTGCCTCGAAAAACCCCAGTCCCAGTTCCTTCTGGTGACTCCTATAGAACAGATACAATTGAATAGACACGCTTTGTTATCTTTACATGATTACGCCATAATTGAATGGTTTCTCAAATTTACCTTCTGGTGCACAAGTTGAATACCAGCACCTTGGATGTGCTTGGGATGTGAGCCAACATCTTTCCTTTTCAGTTCATGCATAATGTCCATTAAGTCACGAGTTTGCTTGTCTCTGATCATTTCAAATGGACCTCGCGCCCCGGTTGCCGCTGCTTCGTCACAGTAATCTTTGTACATTTTGGATAAGGACTCCATCTTATTCTCACACTTCTGTGGCCCATAAATAAATTTTTCCTGATACAACTGCGCACTGATTGAACGCCAGAAGGTGATATGTCTCTGTGGTTTACTGTACTCTGTCCTGTTGTCAATGCAAGCTTGTACAAGAGCCAATTCAGCATTGAAGGTCCACGAGGCAGCTGAAATAAGAAAAAAGTATTGTTCTCCAAACAGTCAGGGACAAGATAAGCTATCTATTAATTCACAACCTACCAGCTGAATCAGAAAACTTAATAAGGTCGTCAAGAAACTTGTCACTACCCTCTGGCTCCTGCAGTAAATCCTCATCTTCAGCATTCCACTCATATACTGAACCTTTGAGAATACCTTGTTTTACAGCTGGATCAAATATCACTGAATGAACTTTAAAGAGTGGGTGAAACTCATTATTATTTGATTTCCATCTTCTAAAATTCTCCCGCATTGTTGCCTTTTTCTTGCGCATTTCGTTGATGTTAGTTTTTACCCCTCTTTTTTCCATATACCCTGTTAGGGTGTCAAGGAAGTTGTCATGGCTTCCTGATTTGGGGATGTCCCCCCTCTTCCTTGCTAATACTTTCAAGAAGTACTTAAACCCCTCATCGTGTTCCAAAAGTAATTGACCCTCGCCATCTTCTAGAAACATTAAAAAGGATTGTGTAAGATAGAAAAATCAGTCAAGGCACAGATGCATTAACAGATGTCTTAGTACATTTCAAGAAAGACTTACCATCTGAGCCTGGCAAACACTCATTTCCGTTGTCATCCAGTACTAACTTTGTGACTTTCAAGTTAGTTAGGTGGGTGGCTAATGTTGCCTCCTCAGATGTGCTGAACTGTAATTAAAATTCAGTTCCAGATTACAAAGGGCCTGTGCATCACACACAACATATATAAATTTCATCCACTTAGAAAAAAAATGTACCTGAACAACTGCAGTTTTTGTAGATAAATTATAATTGCACTTGACGATAGCACCAAAATCGTCCTCAGTTAAGAAATTAGCCTCCTTCATTTCATCAAACAGAAATTTCTTAAAAGTATCCTGCAACATTTCCCAATGAAGTTAGTTATTGAAGCATAACTGTGAATTGCCTCAATACAGTGACAGAATGAAGACAAGTTATCTACATACTGAAGTGTAGGAAGATGTTACGCCAGTTATCTGGACAGTGTCGCTGTTCTTAACATCGGATAATTGCAGTATATCGGTATCGTTCCAGTCATAAGGTTCAGAAACATACATACTGGGACAATCTGATTGTTTGGGTGCTTCTGATACCTGATCCAAAACAAGTAAGTCTTCACCATAAAAGACTGGCCCCGAACAAATCTCACTTGCAGCAGCAACAGAAGAGAACTAGAAATGAAAAAAGGTTGAACAATCAGGTCTAAATTGTTGCCCAAGTAAAAGAATGGACCAGAAGTATTTCATTACTTCAACTGAGGCTGTTTTTTCACTAGTCTTCTTACAGGCCTCTGCTGGCTTCTCCGGCCTCTTGCAAAAGCTTTGTGCGTACAAAGCTTCATTTAACACAAATAGGACATTGAGCTGAAACAAAATAATGTCTCTTACAAACAATCCATTTAGTGAAATTTTAATATATCATAGAAAGCAACATAACTACAGGCCTTTACACTAACCACTTCAAAATCTATAGGCAAACCAGACACTTTCACAGTAGAAGACAGCTCCGGCAATGGAGTTGGCTCTGGAAAAATCTCCTCTTGCACTAATTTAAGGATGTCATTCCCGTAGTCAATTGTGAGCGAGCATGTTTCAGTTGCTGCTTCGACTGAAGTGAACTAAATAACACAATTTAAAATAATTACAATGATTAAGTTCACTATTCTTAGTGGGTCATTTGTGAAGGCAATAGGAGGAACATACCTCAACAACAGCTGTTGAATCACCAGTTTTCTTGCATACTTTAGCAGGTTTAATGGTTCTCCCACAAAATTTATTTTTGTGGAGAGCATTATTTATGACAAACAGAACATTGACCTGAAACCGCAGAAATATCATGTAGACAAAATTCATTTGCTGGAATTTCAAGACTTGTAGAAAGCAAACAAGACAACTTCAGGCCTTCATACGAACCACTTCAAAATACATAGGCAAACCAGACACTTTCACAGTAGAAGACAGCTCCGGCAATGGAGTTGGCTCTGGAAAAATCTCCTCTTGCACTAATTTTAGGATGTCGTCCCCATAATCAATAGTGAGCGAGCATGTTTCAGTTGCTGCTTCAACTAAAGTGAACTAAATAACACAATTTAAAATAATTACAATAATTAAGTTAACTATTCTTATGTGGGTCATTAGTGAAGGCAATAGGAGGAACATGCCTCAACAACAGCAGTTGAATCACCAGTTTTCTTGCATTCTTTGGCAGGTTTAATGGTTCTCTCACAAAATTTATTTCTGTGGAGAGCATTATTTATGACAAACAGAACATTGACCTGAAACCAAAACGATGACTTGTACACTCAATCCATTCACTCAAATTTCAATATTTATTTATTTGTTTATTTATGTAACTAACATACAATTTTAATCCATACCTCATTGAAATCCTCTGGAAGATTAGAAACTGTTACTTCCTTAGTCAACTGAGGAATAAATGACAAATTTTTGAAGAAAGAATTTAAATTTGTTGTTCTACTAGTCAATAACTTTTCCTTAAGAGGAGTCGACCTGACGTCAATTTTTTTCCTAACCGGTGAGTTGATTACATCTGTAGGATATAATTCCAAGTTAGAAAAATATTCTGTGTCACTATATCACAACTTATTTCTTGACTTACTGGCTCAAAGAACTTTCATTAATAAGTAAAGACAAACCTTCATGTACTCGATTGGCTGGAACTTCATCTTCCGAATCAGTGTCTTTCTCGTAGATGGTATCATCACTGGCGATTGAGGGCTGCTTCTCGACAAGTAATGTGGTGGAAAGAAAATCCATCTGGGTCTCAACAATTTTAGAGGCCAGTTCAGGGGATGCAAACTGAAAAAAGCCTAGATAAGTGACAGTAACTAGCTTCAACAAAGTAAGATTCTTCCAGTTCATCATCACCTACCTTGACCACAACACTCCTACTAGGTTTGTCATAGACACAACTTAGAATCTCTTTGTTTAGACTTGACCTGCTCCTTTTTAAGCTAAGTTTTCCCCTCAATTGGGACAAAAATAGGTTCTGAAAAGAATGCACAGAAAATTAATTCATTGCTTTATATGGGGATACAAGTACAAGAAAAACTTTTGATGAGTTACCTCATAGAAATCCTTAGGCAGGTTAGAAAATTTGACATCCACAAATTCACTTTCATCCATAGCCATTTTATGTTTTTCTTTAATAAACGCGACAAACGACTCGTCAATAATTCACTAAAATCCTGTCTACGCTGAAACACCAAACCAACCGAACACCACCTCACCCTGGCTCAATTTAACTGTGTCGATCCCGACCGGCAAAATCTAACTTTCTCATTCCACCTTGATATCCGATCGTCACTTGTTGTTACAAAACGGAACGAGCGCGAGCGCCGCGCCGCGGGCCTTCTCAAAATGTCGTTTGAGACTGCAGACGCAGCAGTAGCGCAGATCTCGACGCCACAGGAATTAAAATACTAAAACATTACATAATAATTATCTGTAGGCCTTCCCGTTTCCTAAAATATGCATATATTCGCGTTTTAGAGCGAATTTGCGCATTGGAGAGCGGTTGTGGGGTGGGTGGGTGGGCGGGTGTGTGACCCGCCTCTTATTTTGACGCGCCCCTCCGCTTGCCCCTCGCCCTAGCGATCTCGTCTTCCCCTCTCTTCCTCTTCCGTCTCCGTCTCCGTGCGGGTGCGGTGTCCGGTCCAGCCAGAAGTCAGAGTTGCCATTCATCGCAACAAACGCACCACACACACACCACACCGGCCACACACAACACAGCGTGCGCGACCGCGTGCGGCGTTCCGTGCAGTGTCTGGTCCGTCTTTCCGGCTAGTTATTGTTGATTTTGTGATTTTGACTACATCATCACATGGCACTGCCACCTCCGAAGAGGCCGAGGCTAACCTTAGCCTCCAACTGAAGCATCCTCCTCATCATCACCAACACCTGGACCAAGTTTACAGCAGGTGAGTGCATTGTAAACAAAACCAGTATAGCAGGGTTGGGGTGTTGGGGTTGGGATCGGGGAGAGGTTGATGTCGTTAAAATGTCGCTGTGATATCATGACGAATCAATATCATACCTCACGGCACGTCACCGGCACCGGCCGGCCGGCGCTACCCAGGGCACTGTTTTACTGTTTTGCGACACCGCCCGGCCCCCGGCCTCGTGCCCGTGCACGTCGCCGTCCTCAGCGTCCAGGCCAGGCCGACCCGCCCGGCCGCGCGCCCACCTCCCTCATGCATGTTCTCAGCTCGCTATACCCAGGGCGTCGTTCTGGCACACCGCCCGGACCCGCGCCAGCCCGCCCTTTGCACGTCGTTATCCTGGCCGCCCTTGCCCGTCCTGTGATGAGCTGCGCGCTGCGCATCCGTCTCGGCTGTACTCTGTACATGTGCAGTGTGATTGCTCGTTACCGATGGATTATCACAAATGCGCGTAAGGGGGGGG